>NC_080678.1:46447485-46745100 GCF_030445035.2 Dasypus novemcinctus
GGCGCTTGCCTTTTTAAATACTAGGCTAGCTGATAATAATACATCAGAGAAATAGATTCAGACCAAGGATATGGTTTTGGGAGTACTACTTTATGGCATTCCATTGTTTGGTTAGGTCAGGTTTATGTGACAAAAAGCAAAGAGGCAAGGTGGAAATTTCCAGAGTCTGTGCTATGTAAGAACACTAGTTTTCTCATAGTGAAACAAAATGATAAATTTCATCCAAATCCATGCAGTCTGCCCCCTACATGCTTTAAATACTGGCTTGTGGGAAACAACCCAGTTTTCTTCTCCCCCTCCTGAACATTTCAATTTAAAATCTTTAGCAACCAATAACAATGGAAGTCATACCCACAGGTGCTTCATCTATGTTCTTATTTTATGTTTCTTTTTTAGCCATTACACCTGGTTGAGTTGGAGATCTTCCAGGGATGGCATCTGTTATCATCATCTCCCTTGAAATACAGATCTAGAGTTGTTGATCTGCAAATGCTGATGAAAACGCAAACTGTACTTGACTCTATTTTCTCGTGGCTTTGCCACCATATGCCAAACCAAATTACATTTTACAGTTGGTAGTTGAAAGAAATAAAAAGAATTCAACACAAAGACACCTTATTTGGCACCATTTTGGGAAATCAAGTGTTACAAAATCTGCCTTACCTCTTCTTTTAAAAATCTGATTGTTACCATTCCTAACATGGAAAGCAGTTTTTTAACAAATCAATTGTATTGATACATATTAATAAAACATAAATCCACATTAAGTGTATAATCAATGGTATTCAGTATAATAACACAGTTGTGCATTCATCATTTCAATCATTCTAGAGCATTTTCATTATTGCAGCAACAATAACAATAACCAAAACTAAACAAAAAAAACAAAACTCATCACCTCTCAATCTCTCTATGCTTCTCCTGCCAGACATAGCTGCTATTCTGTTTCCTTCTGTCTTGTTTACTTATATTTATATTTTGTAAGAAATAGCCTTATATATGCAATATCACCCATATTTGTATTTTACATGAGGTTTAACTATGTTATACAGCCCCAGTTACACTTTTTAGTTTTCCTTCTAGTAATATAAATGTCCTTAGACTTTCTGTTTCAACCACTGTCATACCCATAAAATAGCTCTGCTAGTCAAAACACCATGATGTGTTCTCAACACTTCATTTCCAAAGATTTACAAACATGTTAGCCAGTTCTGCACAGTATACGACCAGTTTTTCATTCTCTACCCTCATTCTGTTTTCTAGTGACCTATATTATAAATTTTATTTCTATGAATTTACATAATATATTTAGTTTAGAATAGCATAATCATATAGTATTTGTCCTTTTGTGTCTGACTTTCTTCACTCAACATAATGTCTTCCAGATTTATTCAGGTTGTCATATGCTCCACAACTTCATTTCTTACCAGTGCTTAATATTCCATCATGTGTATACACCACAGTCTGTTTATCCATTTATCAGTTGATGGATGCCTGGGTTGTTTCCAACTTTTGGCAATTGTGAATAACATTGCTATGAACATTTGTATGCAGATGTCTATTCATGTCACTGCTCTGAGTTCTGGGTATATACCTAGCAATGGTATTACTGGGTTCCATGGCAAGTTTATATTCAACTTCCTTAGGAACTACTAAACAGTCCTCTACAGTGGCTGTACCATTCTACATTCCCATCCACAGTCAATAAGCATTCCTATCTCTCCACATCCTCTCTAATTTAGTTTTACAACTTTTTAATAGTGTTCAGTCAAATAGGTGTGAAATGATATCTCATCATGGTTTTGATTTGCATTTCCCTAATCACTAGCCATGTTGCACATTTTTTCACATGTTTCTTCACCACTTATATTTCTTCCTTGGACAACCATCTTTTCAAGTTTTTTGCCCATTTTAAATTGGATATTTTGTCTTTTTATTGTTGAGTTGTATGGTATTTTTATATATCATGGACATTAAACCCTTATAGAACATGTGATTGCCAAATATTTTCTCCCCTTGAGTCGGCTGTCTTTTCATCCTTTTGACAAAGTCCTTTGAGGTACAAAAGTGTTTAATTTTGAGGAGGTCCCATTTATCTATGTTTTTCTTTTGTTGTTTGTTCTTTGGGTGTAATGTTTAAGAAAATACCTGCTACCACAAGATCTTGAAATGTTTTCCTACATTTTCTTCTAGGAGTTTTATGATTGTTGTTTTTATATTTAGGCCCTTGATCCATTTGAGTTAAGTTTCATATAAGGTTTGAGACAGGGGTCCTCTTTCTTTATTTTGGATATGGCTATCCAATTTTCCCAAAACCATTTGTTGAATAGATTGTTCTCGCCCAGCTGGGTTGGCTTAACAGCCTTGTCAAAATCACTTGACTGTAGACGTGAGGGTCTATTTCTGAGTTCCCAATTTGGTTCCATTGGTCAATCTGTCTGTCTTTATGCCAGTACCATGCTTCTACCACTGTAGCTAAGTAATATGCTTTAAAGTCAGGAAGTGAGAGTCCTCCAACTTCAATCTTCTTTTTCAAGATCTTTTTGGCTATTTGGGGCCCTTATCCTTCCCAATAAATTAGATTATTGGCTTTTTTATTTCTGCAAAAAAAGGCTATTGGGACTTTTATTGGGATTGTGTTGAATCTATAAATCAGTTTGGGTAGAATTGACAGCTTGATGATACTTCATCTTCCAATCCATAAGCATGGAATGTCCTTCCATTTATTTAGTATTCTTTGGTTTCTCTTAGCAATGTTTTGTAGTTTACTGAATACGGGTCCTTTATGTCTTTGGTTAAGTTTATTCCTAAGTATTTGTTTTAGTCACCACTATAAATGGAATTTTTTTTCTGATTTTCTCCTCAGATTGCACATTAGTAGTGTATAGAAATGCCATTGATTTTTGTGTATTAATCTTGCACCCTGCCACTTTGTTCATCTCATCTATTAATTCTAGTAGCTTTGTTGTGGATTTTTCAGGATTTCCTAGATATAGGATCATATCATCAATGAATAGTAAAAGTATAACTTCTCCCTTTCCTATTTGGGTGACTTTTATTTCTTTACCTAGCTTAATTGCTCTAGCTACAACTTCTAACACGATATTGAATAATACTGGTGACAGTGGGCAGCCTTGTCTTGTTACTAATCTCAGTGGGAAAACATACAGTCCTTCACCATTGAGTAAAATGCTAGCTGTAGGTTTTTCACATATACACTTTATCATATTGAGAAATCTTCTTTCCATTCCTATCTTTTAGAGTGTTTTTTATCAAGAAACGATGCTGTATTTTGTTAAATGCCTTTTCTGCATCAATTGAGAGAATCATGGGATTTTTCTTCTTCAATTTCTCAATGTGGTTTATTATACTAATTGACTGATTTTCTTTTGTTGCTCCATCCTTGCATACCTGAGATAAAACCCACTTGCTCTGGGTGTATAATTATTTTAATGTGCTTTGGATTTGGTTTGGAAGTATTCTGTTGAGGATTTTTGCATCTATATTCATTAGGAATATTGGTCTGGAATTTTATTTTAGTAGTATCTTTGTCTGGTTTTGGTATTAGGGTCGTATTGGCTTCCTAGAATAAGTTTTATAGCACTCTTTTCTGTTCAAATTTTTGGAAGAACTTGAGCAAGATTGGTTTAAATCATCTTTGAATAATTGGTAGAATACTTCTGTGAAGCCATCTTGTCCCAGGATTTTCCTCTTTGGGAGGTGACTGATGACTATGCCAGTCTCTTCACTTGTGTTTGGTGTGATGAGGTCTTCTTTTTCTTCTAAGGTCAGTGTAGGTGGTTCATGTATTTCCAGGAATTTGTCCATCTTATCTACATTGTCTAATTTTTTGGCACACAGTTGTTCAGAGGACCGTCTTATGATCCCTCTTATTTCTGCAGAGTCAGTCATAATGTCCCCACTTTCATTTCAGATTTCATTTATTTGCATCTTCTCTCTTTATTTCTTTGTCACTCTAGTTAAGGTTTTTCAATTTTGTTGATCTTCTCAAAGAAACTTTTGCTTTGTTGATTCTCTCTATGGTTTTTTGGTTCTCAATCATTTATTTCTATGCTCATCTTTACTATTTCTTTTCTTTGGCCTGCTTTCAGATTAGTTTGCTGTTCTTTTTCTAGTACCTTGAGGTATAAAGTTTGCTCTTTCTTCTTTATAAATGTAATCATTGAGAGCTATAAATTTCCCTCTCAGCACTGCCTTTGCAGTGTCCCATAGGTTTTGATATGTTCAAATATTCTCAAAATATTTGCTGAATTGTCTTGCAATTTCTTCTTTGACCCACTGATTATTTAAGAGTGTACTGTTTAATCTCCATATATTTATGAATTTTTCCTTTTTCCATCCATTATTGATTTCCATCTTCATTCTGTTATGATTAGAGAAAGTGCTTTGTATAATTTCAGTCTTTTAAAATTTATTAAGACTTGCCTTGTAACCTAACATATGGTCTATTTTGGAGAAGGATCCGTGATCACTTGAAAAGAATGTAATTCCTATTGTTTTGGGGTATAACGCTCTATAGATATGTTAGGTCTAGTTCATTTATCATATTACTTAAGCTCTCTATTTTCTAATTTATTCTTTGTCCAGATGTTCTATGCTACACTGAGAGTGGCATATTGAAGTCTTCAGCTATTACTGTAAAAATATCTATTTTTCCCTCTGTCTTGCCAGTGTGTGCTTCATGTATCTTGGGGCATTCAGGTTAGGTGCATAAATATTTAGTATAGTTATTTCTTCTTGCTGAATTGCCCGTTTTACCAATATATAATGACTTTCTTCATCCCGTATAACAGTTTTGCTTTTAAAATCTCTTCCATCCAATATTAGTATCACTACTCCAGCTCTTTTTTGGTTATTATTTGTGTGGAATATCTTTTTCTCACTTCACTTTTAACCTTGTTGTGTCCTTATATCTGAGGTGAGTCTTTTTTAGATAACGTAGAGATGGCTTATATTTTTTTAATCCATTTTATCAGTCTATGTCTTTTGACTGGGGATTTCAAGCCATTAACATTCAATGTTATTACTGTAGAGGCATTACTTACTTAATCCATTTTGTCCTTTGGCTTTCTGGTGCCATATCTTTCTATTGTCTGTCTTTTTACCCTTTAATTTACCCTTCCTAATAATCTTCATTCCTATACTCTTCTCAAAGTCTCTCACCCTTGTTTTTCCTTTCAGGTTCCAGCATTCCCTTTAGTATTTCTTGTAATTCTGGCCTTTTGGTCACATGTTCTATCAGGTTTGTTTATCTGTGAAAACTTTGAACTCACTTTTATTTTTGAAGGACAGCCACACTGAATACAGAATTCTTGGCTGGCAGTTTTTCTCTTTCAGTACCTTAAATACATCATGCCACTTTTTTCTCTTCTTCATGGTGTCTGATGAGAGGTTGGCACTTAATCTTATCAATATTCCCTTGTATATGCTTTGTGTTTCTCTTGCTGCTTTCAGATTCCTCTATTTATCTCTGATATTTGTCATTCTGAATAGTAGATGTCTTGGAATAGGTATATTCATATTTATTCTGTTTGGGGTATGGTGTGTTGTCCTTCTTAGATTTTTAAATCTTTCATAAAAGTTGGGATGCTTCCAGTTATTACTTCATCAAATATTGTTTCAGCCCCTTTTCCAATTTCTTCTCATTCTGGGACACTGATAATTTGTATGTTTTCATGTGTTCTACATTGTATTTCAGTTCCCTGAGACCCTGTTCCATTTTTTCCATTCTCTTCTCTTTCTCAGTTCTTCTATCTTTACCAGTTCAGATGTTCTGTCTTTGAAATCACTAATTCTATCTTCAAGAATTTCAAATCTGCTCTTATATATCTCTAACATATATATATATTTTTTCAATATCCTGAGAAATTATTTGGGAATTCATTAAATGTGTAAAAAAATGGGGGAGAATTGACATTATAATATTAATCTTTTAATTCCTAAGCATGATATATCTTTCTACTTCTATAGATCTTTTTTTATCCAAAATCTTGGGCTTTGGTTTCTTTATTTTTTTATCTTTTTTTTCTTCTTTATTTTTTTTAAATGTTACATCAAAAAAATATGAGGTCCCCATATACCCCACCTCCCTCACCCCACTCCTCCCTCATCAACAACCTCTTTTATCATCTGGCACATTCATTGCATTTGGTGAATACATTTTGGAGCACTGCTGCACCACATGGATAATGGTTTACATTGTAGTTTACACTCTCTCCCAGTCCACCCAGTGGGCCATGGCAGCACATACGATGTCCAGCATCTGTCCCTGCAGTACCAGCCAGGACAGCTCTAAGTCCTGAAAATGCCCCCACATCCTATCTTTTCTTCCCTCTCCCTACCCTCAGCAGCTACCATGGCCACTTTGTCTACATCAATGCTACAATTTCTTCCATTACTAATCACAATAGTTCCATTGTAGAATATCAGTAAGTCCAATCTAATCCAAAATCTATTCCTCCAGCCTGTGGACCCTGGGTTGGTTATGTCCACTCTCCCTCTATATCAAGAGGGGGTTTAGATTCCACATGGATAATGGATGCAATTCTCCTGCTTGCAGTTGTAGGCACTCTTGGCTCCTTCATGTGGTGGTTGACCTTCTTCACCTCCCTGTTAGCTGACCAGGGTAAGTTCAATAAACCAGACGATAGGAGTTACAAGTCTGCTGAGGCTCAGACCCTGGCTGTCACATGGACAGTCCAGAGATTCAGGTCTCCTGTGTATACACCAACCCTAGTGCCAACCACAGGTCCAGTAAAAGTAACAGAAGAGGCATGTGTAGAAAGGTCATATCTGAGACCAACTCCATTCACACTCAGGAACTCAAACTCCAAAGTAGGGCCAGTTGACATGGCACTGAACTCCAGAGCCATCTACCAGGACTGTAGAACCTGTGGGTCTCTGTAGCCCTCAGGAGAACCAGTATCTGGGCTTCATATCTACTATGGTTGTCTCTGGGACCCTGCCGAGGTGTGTGCAAGCATTACCCCTCTGATGACCTCCCAACTTTTTTTTGGAGACTCATAGCTATATAAACTCATTTGTCCTTTCCATTTCCCCCTTTTATCCAGAGTCATAAAGCAGTTTTTAACACCTGGTATTACAAGTAGGCTGAGATATTCTGCTGGTCTGAGTTGACCCTTTTATTCAAGGTCTTTTTCTAGTTATATCATCAGCTGGTGCTTGGTAGTAATCCCTCAGCAACAGGGATTAAAAAGCCTAATATGTTGCCAGGTTCCATTAATAGTAAAATGGAATATAGTGATGAGTTTAAAGGTTAGATATAGAATACATACTAATTTAGAAAAATTAAATAAAGTAAAAATAAATGGGGGTATCAAAAAATAAAAGAATGAAAAAGCTTTGTTTTTGACATTTTGCCTTTCATCACTGCTATAAGTGTTGGCCTGTATGTACAGTGGCAAGGCAATTTCTTCCATTTTCCCTCAGTGTCAACATCCTTTCTTTTTTTTCTACTTATTAAGTTTGTCTTCACAAAAGTTTTAGATCACAGTAATTCACATATACAATATACAGTACTCCCACATACGCAACATCAAACCTTTTTTCCCTTCTCCAGCAATGATTTTTTTTACATGTTCATATTATATTTGCTGCAGCTGATGTGTAGATATTGAAACAATAGCTTTCAAACATGTTTCCATTTGGGTTTACATTATGGTTTATATTTTTGACTACACAATTTTCTAAATTTTTAGTTATCTTATTTTGTACATTATGATTTACATTTTAGCCTATAGACTTTTATACATTTTGGTGTATTTTAACATGTCCTATATCTTCCATTGCATGATCTTGTGGAACACTTCCATTGCCCCACAGTTACACTGATTCCATCTATTCAATACCTCTTTCCCCCTCCCCTCAGGGCTCACAGTGACAATCAATCTTCACTACTTGAAGGACCAAATTCAGAGATACTTGCAACAATGTTGAGGACTTGACATACTCGACTACCCTAACCCATTGGGAGCCAACAATTCTCTCTAGAGATACAATTCCCTCTGTTTGAGAACATCACTTCTCCCCAGGATGTGGGTATACCTTCATTGTCATTGTATGGGTCTCCACCCAATGATATAACCCACTCTGACAAAATGAGCACTCACATACTCCCTAGAAGCTTGCCCTGTGTCAGATATCCCCCCTTAAGCATCTTAAACAGGTAACCTTCCTTATTATATTTTCTAAAGAATTTTCTCTACATTATAATTTCAACCACATACCTGACAATCTCCTATGTTCAAATGTTCCCCCACCCTCCCCCCAGTTTCTTGGGCCATCTGACCCTCCCATCCCTAGCCCCTCTCAAGGCCACAAAGCCCCACCCAAAAGTATCCCTATGCCCCCATTTGATCCCTTCCCTGTACAAATACTTACCTCCAGCTTATCATAGATTTCACTCAGGTAAGTGTCAGCTTGCAACCTTCCTCTACCCCCAACTTCCTTTAAGCCTATCATCCAGTCTCTAGCTCTCTGAGATAGCTTGGTTTATTTATTTCAGAGAGGTCATGCAGTATTTCTCCTTGAATGCCTGGGTTGCTTCACTCAACATAAGGTGCTCAAGATTCATCCATGTTGTCACATGTGTTTGTACTGTATTCATTCTTATAGCTGAGTAGTATTCCATTGTATGTATATACCACATTTTTTATCCATTCATCTGTTGATGGACATTTGTGTTGATTCCAACTTTTGGCAATAGTGAACAGTGCTGCTATGAACATTGGTGTGCAAATATTGGTTTGTTTCCTTGTTTTCAGTTCTTCTGGGTATATACCCACCAGTGGAATTGCTGGATCATATGGCAAATCTATAGCTAGTTTTTTGAGAAACAGTCAAACTGTCTGGATTCTTCCGCATTCCTACCAGCAGTGGATGAGTGTTCCCATTCCTCCACAACCTCTCCAGCACTTGTAGTCTTCTGATTTTTTGATAGCTGCCAGTCTTAAGGGAGTAGGATGATATCTCATTGTTGTTTTGATTTGCATTTCCCTAATAGCTAGTGATTTTGAGCATTTTTTCATGTGCTTTTTAGCCATTTGTATTTCTTCTTTGGAGAAGTGTCTGTTCAAATCTTTTTCCCATTTTTTAAATGTGTTGTTTGTCTTTTTATTTTCAAGATATAGGAGTTCTTTATCTATGCAGGATATAAGTCTCTTACCAGATACATGGTTACCAAATATTTTCTCCCATTGGGTAACCTGTCTTTCCACTTTGTTGACAAACTCCTTTGAGGTACAGAAGGCTTTAATTTTGAGGAAGTCCCATTTATCTATTTGTTCTTTTTCTGTTCATGTTTTTGGTGTGAAGTTCATTAAGCCATTTCATATTACAAAGTCCTATAGATGCCTCCCTACACTGCTTTCCAAGGTCTTTATGATCTTGGCTCTTAAATTTAGGTCTTTGATCCATCTTGAGTTGATTTTTGTATAAGGTGTGAGTTGGTAATCCTTTTTCATTCTTTTACATATGGATAGCCAGTTCTCCAGGCACCATTTGTTGAAGAGGCCATTATCTCCCAGTAGAGAGGGTTTGGTGGCCTTTTTGAATACCATATGTCTGTGAGGATCTGTATCAGAACTCTCAATTCGGTTCCCTTGGTCAGTGTGTCTCTCCTTGTGCCAATACCATGCTGTTTTCACTACTGTAGCTTTGTAGTATGTTTTGAAGTCAGGTAGTGTGATTCCTCCAATTTCATTTTTCTTTTTCAATATGTCTTTGGTTACTCAGGGCCTCTTTCCTTTCCAAATAAATTTTATAGTTAGTTTCTCTAGTTCATTAAAGAATGCTGTGTTGATGTTTTATTGGGATTGCATTGAATCTGTAGATCAGTTTTGGTAGGATAGACATCTTATTAATATTTAGTCTTCTTATCCATGAACAGGGAATATTCTTCCATTTATTTAGGTCTTCTTTGATTTCCTTGAACAGTGTTGTGTAGTTTTCTGTGTATAAGTCTTTTACATCTTTACTTAAATGTATTCCTAGGTATTTGATTTTTTTATTTACTATTGTAAATGGTATTTGTTTCTTGATTTCCTCCTCAGATGACTCATTATTGGTATACAGAAGTGCTACTGATTTTTTGTGCATTGATCTTGTAACCTGCAACTTTACTGAACTCATTTATAAATTCTAGAAGCTTTGTGGTAGACTTCTCGGGGTTTTCTATGTATAGGATCATATCATCTGCAAATAGTGAAATTTTGACTTCTTCCTTTCCAATTTGGATGCCTTTTATGTCTGGTTCTTGCCTCAGTGCTCAAGCAAGTATTTCTAAGACAACATTAAATAGAAGGGGTAATAGTGGGCATCCTTGTCTTGTTCCTGATCTTAGCGGGAAAAATTTTAGGATTTCAGCATTGTAAATGATACTAGTTGTGGGTTTTTCATATATACTCTCGATCATGTTCAGAAAGTTTCCTTCTATTCCAATCATTTGCAGTGTTTTTATCAAGAAAGGGTGCTGTATTTTGTCAAATGCTTTTTCTGCATCTATAGATAAAATCATGTGATTTTTTTCCTTCAATCTGTTTATGTGGTGTATTGCATTAATTGATTTTCTTATGTTGAACCATCCTTGCATACCAGGAATGAATCCCACTTGGTCATGTTGTAAAATCATTTAATGTGTTACTTAATATGATTAGCAAGTATTTTGTTGAGTATTTTCATGTCTAGGTTCATTAGAGGGATTGGTCTGTAATTTGTCATTCTTCTGGTGCCTTGTTTGGCTTTGGTTCTAGAATCCCACTTGACCATGTTGTATAATTCATTTAATGTGTTACCAAATACGATTAACAAGTATTTTGTTGAAGATTTTCATGTCTAGGTTCATTAGAGAGATTGGTCCATAATTTGTCATTCTTCTGGCATGCTTGTTTGGCTTTGGTACTAGAGTAATGTTGGTATCATAGAATGAGTTAGGCAATGTTCTGTCTGTTTCAATTTTTTGGAAGAGTTTCAGCAAGATTGGTGTTAGTTTCCAGAATGTTTTGTAGAATTCACCTGTGAAGCCATCTGGCCCAGGGTTTCTCTTAGTTGGAGGTTTTTAATGACTGGTTCTATTTCTTTACTTGTGATTGGTTTGTTGAGATTGTCAGTTTCTTCTTTCATCAATGCAGGCTGCTTATGTGTTTCTAGGAATTTGTCCATTTCCTCTAAATTGTCCTTCTTGTTGGCATATAGTTTTTCAAAGTATCCTCTTATGATAGTCTTTATTTTTGTGGGGTCAGTGGTGATATCTCCTTTCTCATTTCTTATTTTGTGTATTTGCATCTTCTCTCTTTCTCTCTTTGTTCATCTAGCTAAGGGTTTGTCCATTTTATTGATCTTCTCAAAGAACCAGCTCTTGGTTTTCTTTATTTTTTCAAGCACTTTCTTATTTTCTATTTCATTTAGTTCTGCTCTTATCTTTGTTACTTCTTTCTTTCTCCTTCCTTTGGGTTTAGTTTGTTGTTATTTTTTTACTAATTCCCCCACATGTGCAGTTAGGTCTTCAATTTTAGCTCTTTCTTCTTTTTTGATGTATGAATTTATGGCTATGAATTTCCCTCTCAGTACAGCTTTTGCTGCATCCCGTAAGTTTTGATATGTTGTGTTATTATTTTCCTTAGTTTCAATGTAGTTATTGATTTCTTTTGGGATTTCCTTCTTGATCCACTGTTTTTCTAACAGTGTGTTGTTTAACTTCCATATCTTGTTGCCAAATTTGGGTCTCTGGCTCTTGCAGATTTCCAGCTTCATTCCACTGTGGTCAGAGAAATCGTTTTGTATAATTTCAATCTTTCTGAATTCATTGAGACTTTCTCTGTGGCCTAGCATGTGGTCTATCTTGGAGAATGATCCATGTGCACTTAAGAATTTATATCCTGCTGTATTTAGGTGTAATGTTCTGAATATGTGTATTAGGTCCAGCTCCTCTAATATATTATTCAAAGTCTTTGTTTCTTTATTGATTCTCTTTTGAGATTTTCTGTCCAAAGTTCATAGTGGTGTATTAAAATTCCCCACTATAAACTGTAGAGGCATTTATTCCTTCAGTTATTTTTTCCAGTGTTTGCCTCACGTATTTGGAGGCACCCTTAATAGTAGCATAAACGTTTATGATTGTTCTTTCTTCTTGAAAGATTATCCCTTTCACTAACATGTAGTGTCCATCTTTGTCTCTCACAATTGTTTTATATTTAAAGTCTATTTTGTCTGATATTAATATAGCTACTCCTGCCCTTTTTTAGTTATTGTTTGCTTGTTAGATTGTTTTCCAGACATTCACTTTCAACCTCCTTGAATCCCTGGATCTAATTGTTTCTTGTAGACAACATATAGATGGGTCATATTTCCTTATCCAATCTTCCAGTCTGAGTCTCTTGACAGGTGAATTTAATCCATTGACATTCAGTGTTATTACTTTCAAGGAATTACTTATATTAGCCATATTTTCCTTTGATTTGTGTTTGTCATATTTTGTTTGTTTGATTTTCTTTCTTTTTGTCTTTTTAGTTACTGTTACACTCTCCTCCAACTCTGTCTGTCTTGTTTTTTCCTTTCTTCCTGCAGAACTTCCTTTAGTATTTCTTGAAGAGCAGGATTCTTGTTGGCATACTCTTTTAGTTTCTTTTAGCTGTGAATATTTTGAACTCTCCATCATTTTTAATGCTAATTTTGTGGATAGAGTATTCTTGGTTGGAAATTCTTTTCTTTTAGTACCTTGACTATGTCATACCACTGCCTTCTTGCCTCCACGGTTTCAGATGAGAAATCAGCACTTAATCTTACTGAGTCTCCTTTGTATGTGATGGTTCTCTTTTCTCTTGCTGCTTTTAGTATTTTTTTCTTTGTCTTGAGCATTGAATAACTTGAAAAGTATCTGTCTTGGGTTAGGCCTGTTGGGATTTATGTTGTTTTGGGTGCATTGTGCTTCCTGGACATGTACATTCATCTCCCTCAATAGTTTTGAGAAGTTTTCAGCCATTATTTCCTCCAACACACCTTCTGTCCCCTTTCTCATCTCTTTTCCTTCTGGGATGCCTATAATGCATATGTTTGCGTGTTTTGCAATGTCATTCAGGTCCCTAAGTCCCTGCTGGATTTTTTCTGTCTTTTTAATGATCAGTTCTACTAGCTGTTTGATTTCAGATGTACTGTCTTCCACATCACTAATTCTTTCCTCTGCCTCTTTGAGTCTGCTGTTATTTGCTGACAGTGTAGTTTTGATTTCTTGAACTGTGCTCTTCATCACATCATATCCATTATCTTTTTGTGTATGATTGCAATTTCTTTTGTATTCTCTCCAAGTGTTTTCTTCATCTTCTTATCTTCCTTCACTTCATCAATGTGGTTGCTAATATATGTTTTGAGAGCTTTAATTACTTGTTTGATGTTCTGTTCCTTTTCCTGGTTTTTAGTTTGTTCATTAGATTGGGGCATGTTTTCCTTATTATTGGTCTGGTTTGTAGTGTTTTTTGTTTTTTCTTTTACTGTCTGGTCATCATTTTATCTTGACAGGTTTAGTCAGTTGCTTAGCTTCTTTGTCTAGTTTGGGGTTTAATTAGTTGTTTTTGGGTGCATGTTAAGTCTTCTTTTTGTCACTTTGTTCTTCTTATTCTATTTCCTTGTTGTTGGCTAAGTTCACTTGAAGGAAAATATTAGGGCCAGAGAAAGCAAAAGTAGTAAGGAAAGAAAAATGAATAATAGTAGTATTAGTCACAAATATTAGCAGAGGAACCATGTGAGATCTAGGAGAATGGATATTAGACTTGTGTAAACTATGTAGAGTTATAATAGTGAGAAAAATAGCATACCTATAATGAGATGGTAAACTTCATATGGGGAGGAATATAGTGTGAATTAAAATGCCAGTGTGTTCAGGAGAGGGGGAAAGAGAAAAGAAAGGACAATAATATAAAGAGTGAATATAAGACAGATAACAAGCAAAGATATTAGAAATAAAAAGTCAGAAAAATTGGGGGCCAAGAAAAGAAAGGTGTAATATAAGAGAAACAATAAGTGATGGAGGATAGAAAGATGTAGAGGAAAGGAGATAGTAGAAGTGACAAAAGAGAGTTCACATCTGAGTCCTACTCCATCACACTCAGGAAAACAGATTCCAAAGTTGGGCCTACTGACAAGGCACTGAACTCCAGAGCCAACTTCCATGGTCACAGAACCTATGTGTCCCCATAGCCCTCAGGAGCACCAGTACCTGAGATTGTATCTACTTTGGCTGTCTCTGGGATCCTGCTGAGGTGTGCATAAGTGTGACCCCTCTGATGACCTCCTATCTCTTTTTTGAAGAATCTTAGTGATATGAACTCATTTTTCTTTACCATTTCCCCCTTTTATTCAAGGTTTTTTTCTAGTTGCATTGCCAGTTAGTGATTGGTAATAATCCTACAGTGCCAGGGAGGTTCATCCCTGGGAGTCATGTCCCACAGTGGGGAGAAGGTAATGCATTTACATGCTGAATTTCTCTTAGAGAGTGGCCACATTTGAGCAACATGGAGACTCTCAGGAGGTAACTCTAAGGCACCCTGAAACTCTAGGCCTAGTTGAAATTTCAGGCACACAGGTTCATAAGCATAGTCATCAGTATCAAGGGCTTATCCTTGGAGCATCCTTCTTCACTGGTCTTTGCCCTTGAACTTGGGGGATTGTTGTTTTTCTATTGGGGAATGTGACAGAGCTCCCCTGGCTAGGAACTCAGCACTCCATCAGTTGTCATTTCTAACTGTAACTACTATGAAAATACCCAACATATATCTGAACATTTATATGTACCCTTTATACATGCATTGGAGAACTCCCTCCCAAAATCAATACACATAGAAAAAAGGAAATGGAGGATGAGGAAATACAGCAAATGTGAAGTGCTCCCTGCAGCACCTAATATTAAAAAAAAGAGAGAGAGAAAGAAAGAAAAAAAAAGGGACAAAGGGGGTTGGGGGAAGCAAGCAAGGAAAAGAGAAAGCAAAAAAAAGAAGAAGAAAAGAAAGAATGAAAAAATGGCCTTGGGGGGATAAAGAGGAAGGAAAAACAATAAGACAAACCAACAAAATACCAGACAAAGTTTCAAGCAAGGAATCCTCTTTGCACTTAAACAAAACGCTTAGGAATCTGACGTTCCCCCTTTCTCCCTTCCTGCCTTCTGTCTCCCCCACGGCAGCAGAGAAGCTGCCTCAGAGGTCTGGTAGGAGATTCAAGTGGGTCCTTGTTGAACCAGCTCAGCACAAAAAACAATGACTCCCAACCATGTGTCCCCCATCAGTAACACCCCACACCAGTGTTCCTCCCCTGCCATAGTTGAACACCCCTGTGGTCTAAAACTTCTCCTAAAATGAAGCCTAATATAGCTTTGCAGGCTTTCAAATTGTTCTTTATGCTTACTCAGTGTTTTCTTATTATCCTTTATCTTTTTAGTCATATTTTCTTTCAGTTCTCTAAATTGATTTATGAGAGTTGTTTGATTATTATTGACTCATTGTCTTAAATCCTGTATATCTTCAGTATATTTGGTTTGTTCCTTTGGCTGGACCATCTCTTCCTGTTTCCTAGTATGGCTTGTAATTTTTTTCTGATGTCTAAGCTTTTGAGTATGTTGGTTAATATACTCTTATGGCAATTTCTCTCTTACCTATTTTTTTTTTCACAGTTCTTCTTTAATATATGGTCCAACTTATTCTAAATCCTTAAAATTGCCCAGCTTAGAGTTTTGTTTGGAAGAGGTGACCCCAGTTAGGACAACAGGTGCTATCCTCATTGCAGCCACATAATTCCACTTCAATTATTTCCCATTTCAGAAGTGGTAAAGCAAATATGTCACTTGATCAAAGTGAAAGAGAAAATGATGAGGACAAGTTTGAAGGCACCCTTGAAATTATTCTGGTGATAAGAAGAATGAATCTAAGGTGTTCCCTGGAAGAGTGCACAACTGGATTGTACTTATTTCTAAATAACATATTCTCAGATGATAAATCTCATTCATCCATGGTCTAATAACAGCACATACCATGCCCTCATTTATTGTATCCTTATGACTGTCAGGACCATCCTGACTTTTGATCCACATGATATGCAGATTGGAATGGCTGTTGCAAAGGAAGCTTTGAAAACCTGCCACCATTTGTAAAGAAATCTAAGATAAAGACTTCATCTTGCATAGTGAGAAAAGAGAGAATTAATGCTGTCAAAGAAAAGGAATTGCATGCAGAACTCTGTTATGCTGAGTGTTTGATTCTGAAATCTTCTGTAGCATTTATACAGGATGACGCTATGCTTGGTTTTCTTAAAGGTGGGATCAACATTGGGTTAAGTTACCAAATATGCAGATACTGTCAGCAAGTATTATTACAGACTCCTAAGTGCCAAAACAAAGCTTACAAACACGTGGTTGGAGGAATAAAATTTGGACTTGGAGCATTCAGTTTAATGTTACCACTTATGCTACGAAAGTCACTTAAACTTCTCCATGTTGTTGGATTTACTGCTGATAGAGAGGTAGACTTGGCTTTCCTTTATGAGAGTGCATCTGAATCCTATATAAATAATATTTTAAGTGTTTTGACTCTACTCTTTTATTATAATTATACCTATGTAGCTTTGGGCATTGAAAAGGGTTACAATTCTGCCATAGAGGGTCTCTTAATAATCTACCTTCAGAAATTTCCAAATTGTGTCATATTTATATTTTTTCATGCCCATTTTAGTATGCTGAAAGGATGTTTTGAACTCAGACAGTTGAAATTACTGAAGTGAATTTTTATTCAAAATGTATGGAAGCAGGTGTATCTCCTGTTACTGGGAACTCATGTGGTGCCACATTTTTCTGCAGGAGGGGAAGCAGGTTTACCACTATGCCCCTCTACTGTCTCAATACACCAGGTGGTCCAAGGCAATATAAACATACAGTAAAGCTATGATGCTGGCCTTACTTCCTTCTAATTTTGTGAAATCGGTAAGTGAAGACATGATCTCTCTCTTCTTAAAAGTGGGTAGCCTGAGAATAAACATTTTAGGAACTTCTGTGCCAATAGAAAAGTTTATTGCCATGAAGGGTAAGTGCTATGCTTCTACCTCAGGCTAGTTTACAGCACAGCCCATTCTGGAATTCATTTATGCCTGGAGTGATTTCTGAGTCATGAACAAAAGACCAGACTTTATTTCAGGTGCCTATCAATAATTGAAAAAGGACACTTTTTATTTTTTACTAGAAAATCCAAATAAAGAGTATTGCATGAATGACCCAAGTTTGTTCAATTTACTTAAAGGTTTATACCTGAAACATTTACACAAATATAAGAGAGCCAACATCTTCTTTAACTGTGTCATTGAAAAGGAGAAAGTTTTAAAATATGTTCACTATTTGTTTCCATATACTCACTATGAACTGGGAATTCTACTCTATCTAAAAGGAGATTATGCCAGTGCAATAAAAAAAAAATCTAAGGGAGCTAAGGTGGTGCAAGAGAATGAGTGCCCCTCTCCCATTCTAGAAGTTTCTAGGATGGGTTCCTAGAGCCACCTAATGAGAATATAAGCAGACACATAAGAACACACAGCAAATGGATGCAGAAAGCAGACAGCAGGGGTGCGGGAGGGGAAGAAACAAATAAATAAATAAATCTTTTTTTAAAATCTAGACAATATAAAAAACTACAAAGAAAATGCCATGGAAGCCCAGTTACATTTTTGGGCTTAAATAGCTCTTGAACAAATAAAAGAAAAGTGATTTAAACATGAAGTGTGGCTTTGTTTACTATGAGTGAAATGTCCACAATAAGCAAAGAAACTAACAGGTAGAAAAATCATTCTTTGTAGAAAAAATCCAAGAAGAGGAAATGCTAAAAATCTGACCAGTAACAAGCAAGAAAGGAATTTGCCATTAGTTTCCTCTCTTTCCTTCTCCATACCTATAAAATGGAGTGTCTTAGAAAAAAGTTGCCCAGCTTAAGTTATCAAAATCATGCCAGGGACTCACTAATGGGGTGCAGATTTTCTCTAGGGGTTAGAGTACAGAGAGACCCCAAAATCCGTTTATGTCCATGCAATTTCCAGGCCGGCCAGCAGATGGTGCTCATTGGGTCACCTTTCCACAAGATGTATCTGTTGTCCTGCGTTTTGGTCTGTCCAGACCTGAGATTCAAAGACAGCTTTGCTGGTGAAATTCACTGAAGAAAAGCTACCCTGCTTCCCCTCACTTTTCCCATGTAATAGCTGACAGGGAGGAAGATGTCTTTTCCATTCTCAGTCAGCTGCAGTGAGCCAGGGGTTTTACCTCACTTTGATATCTTGTGAGTCAGGTGGGGAGCCCTTCCTGGCCATGGTAGGGATTTGGTAACTCACAATTTGTTGATTTGGGTTTTTCCTCTCTCTGTCCCTCACTGTCCTGGGAACTGTAAAGCACTATCCTGGTCTGCTGACCCCCAAAGCAGATCCCTCAGACAGCTTTTGACTCTTTCTCTTGTTTTTGGTAAGAGAGTTGAGCACCTCCTGCCTAATCCACCACCATCTTCCCATCTCTCTGAAAAGCAGTTTTTTATAAATATATATTTTTAAAAAAGGCCATTGGAGGTACACTCTAGTGATCCTACAAGTCAGTCTCTAAAATGTAGGTTTGACCTTATAGGCAGGAGAAAGTTGAAAGCATGCAAGGTAATGGAGTGTCTCTGAGGTGCTGACACTGAAGGAAGGGTAAACAAGAAATATGAAATAGCAGAAAATAACAGAGGAAATGAAATGGAGTTACTATCTGTAAATAGGTATGATAGCATGGTTATACAGGAAAACAACTAGAAAAGAGTTGTCAAAGGCCCAGAAAAGAAAAGGAAAGGTTTATCTTAGCCCATTCTGGCTGCTAACATGGTGAAAGAGTGCTAAAAGTGAAAGATTTTAAAGCTTGTGGAGCCATTAATTTATTGATCTTTGGTTTATCAGAGTAATTATTTATCCAACAGATGGAGGAAATAATAATTGTTATATGCCATATTTCTAGAAAAGAGGCAAATCTTACTCCACTGAATCAGTTCTTTTGTCACTAAAGCTACATCAACAGGATCACTAAGACCACATGAGAAAGATGCTGGTAAAAATTAGGATTAGACTTATTTTTAACCTTTTAAAATTCTTATTGCATTTGTTTCCTATCGCTGCCATAATAAATTACCATGAATTTAGTGGCCTAAGACAACACAAATTTATTATCTGACAATTCTGGAGGTCAGAAGTCTAAACTGAGTCTTATGGAGCTAAAATCAAGGTGTCTACAGGATTCATTCCTTCTAGAGCAGGGGTTCTTAAACAGGGATCCACGAGCTTGAATTTTGAAATTTTAAAAAAACATTATTATTGTGGGGACATTTTGATGTGAGTGTGATATATTTATTAAATAATGCACAGTATAGTGTGGGCTTAGTAAGGGGCCCCTGGTTTTCACCTGACTGGCAAAGGGGTCCATGGAACCAAAAAGGTTAAGAACCCCTGTGCTAGAGGATCCAGAAGAGAATCTTTCTTTGCCTTTTGCAGTGTTCAGAAGCTGCCTGAATAACTTTACTTGTGGTCCCTTCTCTATTTTCAAAGACCATCACTTTAACATCAGCTTCCATTGTCCTATCTCCTTTTATGGCCTTTGACCCTGTTGCCTATCTCTTACAAGGACCCTTGTAATTACATTGGATATACCTGATTATCCAGGATAATCTTCCCTCTCGAGATCCTGAATTTAATCATACCTGCAAAGCCTCTTTTGTCACATAAGGTAACATATTCAAATGTTCTGAAGATTAGGACACATACATCTTGGAGAGGCCGTTATTCTAAATCCCAAAAACATTTTAGTCAAAGGAGAGTGTTAGGGATCAAATCACGTCCCATTAAAGACCATGTCAAATGGATATGAGCTTATTTATAAATTGGATCTTCAAAGATAATAATAGTTTGAGGCCAAATTGAATCAGAATAGGTTTTAAATCAATATTATGGAGGCCTAACAAGCAAAGGAATTTTAAATATAGAAGGAGAAGCCAGAGGAAGGGACAAAAGGTGACTGATTGCCACATTGATAGAGGCAGAAATTGAGCCACCTATAGACTTTGGAGAAAGTATGGCCTACCAATACCTTGATTTTGGACTTCCAGCCTCCAAAACCGTGAGACAATTAATTCCTATTGTTTGAGCCAACCAGTCTGTGATTTTTCTTACAGCAGCCCTGGCAAACAGAGACAGAGATTTTACTCAGAAATTACAAACTCAAATGTTTACAAGAGATAAGCAGTTACAATAAATAAATGTAATAGACTAAGGAATGAAGTGAACTGGAGAATGAATAACAATCTTAGAATTTGAAATTTTAAAAACAAAAAACATGTAATTATACTGCATGTGTGAAACAAAAGATGTCTCTGGCCATGCCTACCTATTTGCAATTTTTGTTTTAAACCAAATCTTTACCTGAACTAACCTCTTCTGCCATAATAGAAGGAAACATTTTCTATTAAAATGGTCACATGCACTCTGCAGTCCATTGCACACTGACATAAAGGTATAAATGGCTAAAATAAAAGAATGTGCTAAAAAAACAGAAGTATTAGGCTTAGAGACCTGGGTTAGCTGAGGGACCCACTAAGGACTAATCGGGAGCAAAAGGTCAGGATGAAAATTCACTGTCACAGAAAATAGGATAAATAAAATGATGGTGCTTCTGTTCCCAGCAGGTTCAGGAAGAGTTCTTTGGCTTGGAGGCAAAGGGCAAGAGCCAGCTAAGTAGTCTACAGGGACTGATGACCTATAAATTATTTGAAAGTAGCAACTGTGACTTCCTAGCACAAGTTCCAAGGACACAGACAAACAGTAGCAATGTCCTGTTTCTGCTGGATTTTATCTGACAGAGTTTCAGCCAACTCCTGAGGATGGATATGTATTGTGAGTAAGGGAAAAGCAGGCCTTAACTTTATGAAGATGTGTTGAGTATCTGGCCATGGTAAGAACTGAATTCATCATCATTTATTGAGTTCCAAGGTAGCAGACACACTCTGAAGCCTGGATCACAATGGAAACCTATGCCAAGGTTTTATAGAGTTTTAGATCCAGGGTTATCAAGAAGTGATATCCCAGTGCCCTGAAATCCCAGTGCCCTGCATATACACAATATTTAATAGATATCTAGCAGGGAGGAACACAGAAATGTAATTGGCTGGGGAAATATAATTTTAGTAGCTCATTCAAAAGGAAGCAGCAGAATTTTATAGAAATTCACATGAGGAGGAAGATGTGCATGTTTACCTAAAAACCAAAGTATAGGAGGCAAGATGGTATCGGTTTAAGTGGGCACTTACCACCTCCTTTGCAAAAAAAAAAAACAGTTGAGAAGGGACAAGATTCTGCCTGAGTGAGCTGTTTTGGGAACCCAAAGAGCAGGAGGCTTCAGAACATCAATCTGGAGGGAGCAGGACAAAGAGATAAAAAGTTCAAGGGAAAATTGTGAGTTTCTCAGCCCAGAGGCTGGAAACTGCAGACAGCTAAGCCCCACCGTAAGGCAAAAAGTCACTGGGAACCCCTTGATTCCCAGCAGCCACGAAGCGGGAGAGAGCATACACTCCGGATTAAGAGGGTACTGGCAAAGGGTGGAGAGGGGTTTCCTTTCTGTGAGTTTGGTTATCTAAGCCCCTTTTGAACTTCAAGGAGCATACCAGCTGGCAAGAGGTGGCCCCAGGAGGAGGGAAAAGGCGAATCTGCCTAGGCAGCCTGTTTTATCTAGCCAACCTGGGAGAGAGGAACTTGAGCTTGGAGAGGGCAGAGTCAGACAATTGGACAAGTCCGGTGCTGAAAACTACCAAAATTGCAGCTCCCCTAAGGGCAGTAGGAAGCACTTAAGAACCTTCCAAGGGCTTATCTAGGGTCCCTAGGGTGGAGGAGAGAGGTTCGGAAAAGAGTTAAGAGTTATTTCCCAGCAGTGAGTTTGGATACTAGGGTCCCATTTGAATTTCAGCAGGGAACTCAACCTGACCAGGTGAGGTGAGGGGGGATCCAATGCACAGGCTATTGTGTCCTGCTGCCCTGGGAGAGAAAGCAATAAGAATAGAAAGGGGGCAGGGACAGGCTCCTAATCAGCAGTAGTAATCTTCCCAACTCCAAGGAGTCAAACATGCCCTACGGAAAGTGACTGGATAGCTTTCTAGCTAACAGACCCAGTAGAAAATTTAGCTCAGTGGAGGAGTCTCTGCTTTGAATATATGAGTTTCCTGGCTCAATTCCCAGGTCTCTTTAGAGTAGTGGCCTACCAGGTTATCAAACACCCTGCTGATACTTTAGGACAGGGACACATGGACAGTATTTTTGTATTAGCTTCTCCTGGGTCTCTTATTTTCCTTATAAAGGTTCCTTTCTTTAATTTTAATTTAGTTTACTCGCTAAAACCTGATTCAAAACCTGAAGAGGGCAGGCTGCACGGTAATTGATTGATGAACACCTACAGCCTGAGAAGCCCCTTAGGGGCCTAAGAGGAAAATCTATTTTTCCTGAGTTTTTGTTTGATTACTTGTTTGAGTGTTTGTGTTTTGTTTTGTTTTTTTTTTTGTTTTTTCCTTTTTCCATCTTTCTTCCTGTTCCCCCTCCCCCATTTTAAAAATTATGTGCTGCTGTCTTGTTTGTGGTTTCCTGTTTCCCCTTCCTTTGTTTCCCCTTTTCTTGCATACCAATTTTGTCTACCTATGCTATTTCTTTTCCTTCCTTTATCTTCCTATCTTCTGCTTTCTGTTTTTGTTCTTACATTCCATTTCTCTTTGTTTATTATTTGATTTTTCTTTGTTATTTCTATCTCCTCTGTTCTGTTTTCTTTCTTTTTTAACTTTTTTTCTTTTTGTCTTTTCTTTTCTCCTTCCCTCTCTTCTTATCATTCTGTCCTTTTAATTCATTCTAAATATTTTTCTCTATTCAGTTTTTCATTTCATTGTTTGTACCACACTTTTTCATTCTTATTCCTCTGCACTTCTTACATGAGTTAATTATTCATTTCCTAGGACTTACAGGGATCCTCTTCTACATTTTACTACTATTATTACTATTATCTTTTTTCTCTTCTTACCTCTTTCCCTTTCTCTGTCCCTAATATTTTTCTTTCAAGGGAGCATAGACAATAGCAAGGAAATAGAATAGGAGGAACAAAGTGTCAAACAGAAAACTTACCACATGCACAAAAACAGCAATTAAATGAAACCCAAGAGAGAGAAAATAATCAACTGAATAAATTCATCAAGATAAAGAGATGCCTAAAGACCAACAAAAAATTATAAATCATACTAAGGGACAGGAAGATATAGCCCAGTCTAATGAACAAACAAAAAACCAGGAGAAGATACAGAACATGGAACAATTAATCAGAGCTGTTCAAACAAATATCATGAACTAATTTAATCAAGTGAAGGAAGAGATTAAGAATAAGAAGACACTGGGAGAATATACAGAAGAAATTGAAAACATACATAAAAACATAACAGATATAATGGTGATAAAAGGCACAATCCAAGAAGTCAAAACACACAGGAAGCACATAACAGCAGATTTGAAAAGGCAGAGGAAAGAATTAGCAATGTGGAAGACAATACATCTGAAATCAAACAGATAGTAGAAGATAGATAGAAAAGGGAAAAGATAGAAAAGGGAAGCAGACTTGGCTCAGTGGTTAGGGCGTCCATCTACTACATGGGAGGTCTGCAGTTCAAACCCCAGGCCTCCTTGACCCATGTGGAGCTGGCCCATGTGCAGTGCTGATGCGCACAAGGAGTTCCGTGCTATGCAGGGGTGTCCCTGCTCAGGGGAGTCCCACGAGCAAGGAGTGTGCCCCGTAAGGAGAGCCGCCCAGCATGAAAGAAAGTTCAGCCTGCCCAGGAATGGTGCCACACACACGGAGAGCTGCCACAACAAGATGACGCAACAAAAAGAAACACAGATTCCCATGCCGCTGACAACAGAAGTGGACAAAGAGCATGCAGCAAAATAGACACAGAGAACAGACAACTGGGACAGGGGGGAGAAGGGGAGAGAAATAAAAAAATAAATCTTTAAAAAAAAAGATAGAAAAAATCCAGCAGGGATTAGGGAACTGAATGACAACACAAAATGCTCAAACATATGCATTATAGGCATCCCAGAAGAAGATGAGAAGGGAAAGAGGACAGAAGGAGTGTTGGAGGAAATAATAGCTGAAAACTTCCCAACTCTACTGAGGGAGATGGATGTACACATCCAGGAAGTGCAGCACATCCCAAACAATATAAATTCCAACAGGCCTACTCCAAGACATATACTTGTCAAACTGTCCAATGCTCAATACAAACAGAGAATACTGAAAACAGCAAGAGAAAAGAGAACTACCACATACAAGGGAGCCTCAATAAGATAAAGCACTGATCTCTCTTCTGAAACAATGAAGGCAAGAAGGCAGTGATATGACATAGCTAAGCTGCTAAAAGAAGAAAAAAAAAAACTTCCAGACAAGTATTCTCTATCCAACAAAGCTAGCATTCAAAAATGATGGAGAATTCAAAAACATTCACAGATAAATTAAGAATGTATGACAATAAGAAACCTGCCCTTGAAGAAATACTAAAAGGAGTTCTGCAGGTAGAAAGAAAAAAAACAGGAGAGAGAGAGTTGAGGAGCGTGTAAGAAAAAATTAAAAAAAGAGAAATTAAAACAACATATGATATACATAAACCCAAAGAAAATATGGCTGATGTAAGTAATTCCTTGACAATAATAATACTGAATGTTAATAGATTAAACTCACCAGTCAAGTGACACAGGTTGGAAGAATGGATAAGAAAATAAGTCCCATCTACATGCTGTCTACAAGAAACCCAACTTAGACCCAGGGATTCAAGGAGGCTGAAAGTGAATGGCTGGAAAACAATTTTATAAGCAAACAATAACCAAAAAAGGGTAGGAGTAATCACACTAATATCAGACAAAATAGACATTAATTGCAAAACTATTTTAAGAGACAAAGACAGACACTATATATTAGTAAAAGGGGTAATCTTTAAAGAAGAAAGAACAATCATAAATATATGCACCTAACTAGGGCACCTCAAAATACATGAGGCAAACACTGGAAAAAAGGAGTGGAGAAATAGATGCCTCTACAATTATACTGGAGGACTTTATCACCATTATACAGAACATCTCAACAGAGAATCAATGAAGAAACAAAGACTTTGAATAATACATTAGAGGACTTGGACCTAATAGACATATACAGAACACTACATCCAAATATACATATATATTCTTCTTGAGTGCACATGGATTGTTCTCCAAGATAGACCACACACTAGGCCACAGAATAACACTCAATGAATTCAGAAAGATTGAAATTATACAAAGCAATTTCTTTGACCACAATGAAATGAAACTGGAAATTAGTAAAGGCAAGAGAACTAGATTAGGCACAAAGATATGGAAGTTAAACAACACACTTGTAGACAAACAGTGGGTCAAGGAGGATATTACAAAAGAAATCAGTAACTACCTTGAAATGAATGAAAATGACAGCACAACATATCAAAACCTATGGGATGCAGCAAAAGCTGTATTGAGAGGGAAATTCATACCCATAAACACATATATCAAAAAAGAAGAAAGAGCTAAAATAGAAGACTTAGCCACACAACAAGAGGAATTAGAAAAGAACAACAAACTAACCCCAAAGGAAGTAGAAAGAAGGAAATAACAAAGCTTAGAGCAGAATTAATTGAAATAGAAATTTTTTAAAATCTCAAGAAAATAAACAAAACTAAAATCTGGTTCTTTGAGAAGATCAATAAAATTGGCAAACTCTTAGCTAGACTAGCAAAGATAAAAAGAGAGAAGATAGAAATACACAAAATAAGAAATGAGGCAAGAGATACCACCCTTGACCCCACAGAAGTAAAAAGTATCATAAAAGAATACTTTGAAAAGTTATATGCCAACAAGAATGATATTTTACAAGAAATGGACAAATTCCTAGAAATACACAAGCAATCTACATTGATGAAAAAAGAAATTGATGAACTCAACAGACCAAAGACATGTAACAAAATTGAATTAGTCATCAAAAACCTCCCAACTAAGAAGAGCCCAGGACCAGACATGTTCACAGGTGAATTCTACCAAACATTCCAGAAAGAACTAGCACCAATCCTATTTAAAGTCTTCCAAAAAATAGAAGTAAAAGTAATACTGCCTAACTCATTCTATGATACCATATTACCCTAATACCAAAACCAAAGATGCCACAAGTAAGGAAAATTACAGACCAATCTCTCTAATGGACATAGATGTTAAAATCCTCAAGAAAATACTTGCTATTCATATTTAACAGCAAATCAAATGAATTGTACACCATAACCAAGTGGGTTTCATCCGTGGTGTACAAGGATGGTTTGACATAAGAAAATCAATCAGTATATATACCACATAAACAGATCGAAAGAAAAAAAATTGCACAATTGTCTCTAAAGATGCAGAAAAAGGCACTTGAGAAAATATACCACGCTTTCCAGATAAAAACATTGCAAAGGATAGGAACAGAAGGAAACTTCCTCAACATGATTAAAGGCTATATGAAAACCCACAGCTTACATCATATTCAATGGTGAAATCCTAAAATCTTTCCCTCTAAGATCAAGAACAAGGCAAGGATGCCCACTATCACCACTCCTCATCATGTTAGAAGTACTTGCTCAAGCACGTAGGCAAAAATATATATATAAAAGACATCCAAATTGGAAAGGAAGAAGTCAGAATTTCACTATTTGCAGACAAAATGATCCTATACATAGAAAGCCCTGAGAAATCTACAACAAAGCTTCTAGAGCTTATAAATGAGTTCAGTAAGGTTGCAGCTTGTAAGATCAATGCACAAAAATGAGCAGCATTTCTGTACAATAAGATGAGCAATGTGAGAAGAAAATCAACTTAAAAAAACATTTCCAATAGCAACTGAAAGAATCAAATATGTAGGAATAAATTTAACTAAAGATATAAATGACTTATACACAGAAAACTACACACCACTGTTAAAATAAATCAAAGAAGACTTAAATAAATGGAAGAATATTCCCTGTTCATGGATGGAAAGACTAAACATCATTAAGATGTCTCTTCTACCCAAACTGATCGACAGATTTAGTGCAATCCCAATAAAAATCAACACAGCATTTTTTACTGAATTGGAGAGAATAACTATGAAATTTAATGGAAGGGCGAGGGACCTGAATAGTCAAAGACATATTGAGAAAGAAAAAGAAAATTGGAGGAATCACATTACATGATTTAAAATATATTACAGGGAAACGGACTTTGGCCCAGTGGTTAGGGCGTCCGTCTACCACATGGGAGGTCCGCGGTTCAAGCCCTGGGCCTCCTTGACCCATGTGGAGCTGGCCCATGTGCAGTGCTGATGCGCGCAAGGAGTGCCCTGCCACACAGTGGTGTCCCCCGCGTAGGGGAGCCCCACGCGCAAGGAGTGCGCCCATAAGGAGAGCCGCCCAGTGCGAAAGAAAGTGCAGCCTGCTGAGGAATGGCGCGGCCCACACTTCCCGTGCCGCTGACAACAACAGAAGCGGACAAAGAAACAAGACGCAGCAAAAAGACACAGAGAACAGACAACTGGGAGAGGGGAGGGGAATTAAATAAATAAAAATAAATCTTTAAAATATATATATATATATTACAAAGCTACAGTGGTTAAAACTGCATGGTATTTGCACAAGGATAGACATACTGACCAATGGATCCAAACTGAGAGTTTAGATATAGATCCTTGCATATACAGTCATCTGATATTTGACAGGGCCACCAAGCCTTGGGTGAATGGGAGAAAATGGCCTCTTCAACAAATGGTCCTTGGAGAACTGGAGGGTGAATGGGAGAAAATGGCCTCTTCAACAAATGGTCCTTGGAGAACTGGATATCCATATTCAAAAGAATGAGAGAAGAACACCATCTCACAGCTTATACAAAAATCACCTCAAGATGGATCAAAGATCTAAATATAAGAGCCAAGACCATAAAACCTTGGAAGACAATATAGGGAAACATTTACAGCACCTTGTAATAGGAAATGGTTTCATGAACTTCATACCCAAAGTACAACAGCAAAAGAAAAAATAGATAAATGGAACCTCTTCAAAATCAAAAGATTTTGCACCTCAAAGGGGTTTGTCAAGAAAGTGAAAAGACAGCCTACCCAATGGGAGAAAATATTTGGTAACCATATATCTAACAGGAGTCTAATATCCAGCATATATAAAGAATCCTGCATCTTGAAAATTAAAAGACAAACAACCCATTTTAAAAATGGGCAAGAGATTTGATAAGACACTCCCCCAAAGAAGTAATTCAAATGGCTAAAAAACACATGAAAAGATGCTCAACATCACTATTAGGAAAATGCAAATCAAAAATACAATGAGATATTATCTTAAATGTCCCAGCCCGCGGGACGGCAACGGAGACCCGAAACCTGCCGAGAAAGAATGGTGGGACAAGAGACACAAAGAATGACAGCAAGACAGGGTTCTGATCAAACTGCAACTTTATTAAAGGGGGCAAAGTATATATACCCTCGGGAGGGGGAGGAGTGGGGAGTGAGGTGGTGGAGGCTAAGGATTGGTTGTTGCTGTCACCGGGGTGGGAGGCAGACCTTAGTTTCGTGCCTTGCGCCTGTGCACTATCTTATCAGCCTGGGCAGTGGCGGGAAGACAGAGAACAAAGAACTGAGGGGGAAGAAGAATGAGGAAGTAACAGGGCAGATTTGAGTTCTGCCATGATGTGGGACCCGTCATGTTGTGGTGAACTAATTATAGCTTACTTAAATAGGAAAGTTGGCTCCACTCCGGGGGCCGTGCTGCTGGCTCTGCTAAATTCGGTGTGTGCTCATTTTTACTGCCCCCAACACTTAAACCCATTAGACTGGTGGCCATTTAAAAAGCAGAGAACTACAAGTGTTGGAGAGAATGTCAAGGAATAGGAACCCTCATCCACTACTGGTGGGAATGTAGAATGGCCCAGCCATTGCAGAGGACACTTTGGCAGTTCCTCAAAAAACTAACTATAAATCTGCCATATGATCCAGTAATTCCACTGCTGGGTACATACCCAGAAGAACTGAAAACAAGAAGGATACAAATAGATATATGCACACCAATGTTCACTGCAGCATTATTCACTATTGCCAAAAGTTTGAAACAACCCAAATGCCCATCAACAGACTAATGGATCCACAAAATGTGGTATATACATACAATGGAATAATAGTCAGCTGGAAGAAGGAATACAGTACTAACACACGGGATAACATGGATGAATGTTGAGGACCTTATGTTGAGTGAAGCAAGCCAAGCATTGAAGGACAAATATTACAAGACCTCACTGCTATGAATTAAGCAAATCAAGCAGACACAGAGAGCTAGAGTCTGGGAAATAGGTTTACAAGAAATAGAAAGGGAGAAGACAGTTGTGAACTAAGGCCCAGATAGGTGATATTATGTTAAGGCGGAAGTGAGTAGTTGTGCAGTCAAGGGATATGACAGGGGTGTAGTGATACTATTGGGTTGGTTGGTGCAAGTTTGACAGGGGAAGGGTGGAGACGGTGGGTTGGATGGTCCATGGCAATGGGTTAGAGTTGGGAGGGAGCAGGTGAACACTGGGGATTGGCGGGTATGTGGTTGAAACTATAATGTTGGGGAAGCTCTTTTGACAATATGACAAGGAAGGGTTACTGGTTTAGGGTGTTGGATGGGGGGCATTCATGACAGGGCACACCTGGGGCAGTCTTCTAGAGAATGCGCGAGTAATAATTTTGTCAGAGTGTGTCGTATCAGTGGGTAGACACCCACATGAATGGAAAGGAGTTGGACTCCCATCCTGGGGAGGCCAGGTATGTTCTCAAACAGAGGGGTGGGTGTCTTTCAAGAGATGGGCAGTTCCTAATAAGGGAGGATAGACCAGTGTGTCAAACCTTCAATGTTGTTGCAAGTAACTATGAATCTTATCCTTTAAGGAGATAAGCCTGGTGGTTGTCTTCGTGGGCCCGAAGGGGAGAGGGAGGGAGGAATAGAGTAGACAGAAGAGGGACTATTTCGGGGGCAATGGAAGGGTTCTATATCATCTTGCAATGATGGATACAGGTTATTTTGAATTTCATCAAAAATTTATTTTAAAATTTATTTTAAAATTTATAAAAAACATATAAAAGTGTATGGTCTAGTGTGTAGACCATAATATAAACCATTGACCATGATCAATGGCTATGCTTCAATATTTGTACATCAGTTGTACCAAATGTAAAAAGGTTATTGATACAGGAAGGGGGAGTCTCCTGTGTTCTGTGTTCTGTGACCTAAAACTTCTTTCATGACAAAATGAAAAAAAGTAAGACACTGAGGAAGAAATGGAAGAAAATATCAATGTATATACAGGACAACAGATATTACAGTGATGAAGGCAAAACATCAAAAATATTTTTTCAATATTTTTCAGTAATTTTTAATATCCCAATTTTTAAATTTTGTTTTATTTTGTCTAAATTATTATGTATTTTATTTCTTATGTTTAAACCTATCATTATTATTTCATTTTCCCATTAATTATATTTGGTGATATTCTTGGCTTCATTTTTGAAAAGTTTTGAACCACAGTAGGGTCATAACTGTGGCAGGGGAGGGGAGGATCATTGGTGTGGGGTGTCAGTGATGGGGGATACATGGGAGGAAACTCACCTGGACATACATATAAGGTACATAAATTTGTTCAAATGTTCATTGTCATAGTAGGCAAAGATTCACATAACTGAAAGAATATTGAATTCCCATCCTGGTGAGCTCTGCCACATTCTCTAAAGGAACAGCAACAATCTCCCAGGTGCAGGGCAATCAATGCCTAGTAAAAAAGGATGGTCCATTGATAGGTCCTTAATATCGACAATTATTCTTATGAGCCTTTGCTCTTGAAATTGCAACTTAACCTAGTGCTGTAGGGTGCCTAAGAGTTACCTCCTGAGAGCCTCCATGTTGCTCAAATGCGGCCTCCCTCTAAGCCAAACTCAGTATATAAACCTTCCCCCCAGCATGGGACATGACTCCTGGGGATGAGTCTCCCAGCACCAAATACTACCAAATATGAATAAGCCATGCAACTAGAAAAAGGCCTTGAATAAAAGGGGGAAAAGGTAAAGACAAATGAGTTTGTATGGATAAGAGACTTCAAAGTGAGTCGGGAGGTCATCCCAAAGGTAACGCTTATGCACGCCTCAGCAGGATCTCGTAGACTGCCAAAGTAGATACTACCCCAAATAGTGGGGCTCCTGGGGACTCTGGAGACACCCAGGTCCTACGGTCATGGAAGATAGCTCTGGAATTTGGTGCCTCATCAGTGGGCCCTTCTTTGGAACTTCTCTCCACGTGCCTCTTCTGCCCCTTCTATTTGAACCTATATTTGGTGCTGGAGTTGGTAGGTATACGTCCAAGAGACTTGAATCTTTGGGCTATCCATGTGCCAGCTGGGCACTGAGCTTCAGTGGAGTTAAAACACCTACACTCCAGTTAATAGGACTCACCCAGGACAACTAACAAGGAAATGAGAATGAACAACCACCATACCAAGGAACAGAGAGAGTCTACAACAGCAAGCAAGAGGGTTCCATCGATCAGTCATGTGGGATTGAAGCCCCTCTCAACTAGAGGTGGAGTGGGCATCACCATCCCAGAATCCTCAGGACTGGGGAATAAAATAAGGACTAGAATGGACTCACTGGTATTCTACCATAAACTTATTGGTATTCTAGCAATGGAAGAAATTGTGTCACTGATGTGGAGACAGTAGCCACTGGAGGTGCTGAAGGCAGGGAGAGGGAAAAACAAGTATATTATGGGGACATTTTGGGGACTCAGAATTGTCCTGAATGACATTGCAATGACTGATACAGACCATTATATATCCTGCCATAACTTACAGAATTGTGTGGAAGAGAGTATAAACTATAATATAAAGTATAAACCATGTTTAGTGGCAATGCTCCAAATGTGTTCATCAATTGCAATGAATGTGCCACACTAACGAAAAAAGTTGTTAATATGGGGAAGGGTGGGAAGTGTGGGGAGGGGGACATATGGGAATCCTTTATCTTTTTGTGTGAAGCATTTTGTGTAATCTAAGTATCTTTTAAAAATATATATATATACTTTTAAAAAAGCAAACAAACTAACAAGTTAATAAGTTTTTGCTGATGAAAGGAAAGGCCCTAGTCTTGTCTGGAGGACAAAGTTGAGAGAAAACTAAAATTTTTGGCACACATATATAAGAGAAATAAGAGAGAGAAAGAGAGAGAGATTGATTTAATTGAGTGAATTATACTCAATAGGGGTAAAATTATAAATTACTTATTTTTGTTGTTCTATACCACTGCCTTCCAACAAATTTTGTCAATCATTTTCTTGCCTTTCGATGAAATTTCAAAAACACATAATAGCTTTTTCTTTCACTCTTGCACATAAGTGTTTATTCTTAGTTTTTAATATAAGTGACTTTGTTCTAGTCTAAATCAAAATTTATTTTCTTATGTAAGACACATCTTCCCTATCAGCCTGGCCTGATATTTAAGCTTAGAAAGCTGCAGTAGGGAAAGGGACCTTAACCAACTTCTGTACTTTGCTCTTTTTCTCCTCCTCTTCTACTCACTGGGCTATCTCTGGTTTCTCTAGCTTTCCAGAGAGGAGTGAAAAGTGAGAGATAAGTCAGAAAGGTTTGTACTTGGCTGGTATGGTTAGCCCTGTCATTGGTGGCCTGGTTGCCTCACTTTGTTGTAGAATTTGAGAGAGGTTCAATTATTTGCGTATAGAAAGGCCAGGGCTCAGGAATGATTTCGAGAAGGAAAAATGGTTTATTGACGGCCTGCCACTCAGGAGCTTTCTGTTGCAAACCCGAGCCCCGAGAGATTTTCAAGTTCCTTTTATACAGGGTGGGGAGTCAAATGGTGCTTTTATCAAAGAAAATTACTTTCTTTGTTAGTTAAGTCTTTGCCTGAGTACCAGGTAGGTTTTGAAGCCCACACCTCAGGTGAGCTTGAATTAGCATCTTGCCGCATTCTGTCTGGATGCAACCTTGAATATACATTCAGTCTTACATCCTTTCTGAACATTCAAAGCCCGTATCACTTAACTGGATTTCTAGAGACTAGGCACACTTGGATATAGAATTAGATGATTTTGAATTTATGAACAGGCTATATTATATTTCCCATTCGAGGCCAAGTCCAAGTTCCCTTAAGTTTTGACATCACCACCATCAGTTTCCCTGGACTGACTGGTATGTATATAGAATTTGCATTGCTAAATAGCCTCCTGAGACTGGAGTCATTGCCATGGTCACCAAGAGCAGGACTGCAGCCTCTTACCATTCCACACCCACAAGTCAGGACAGTTTAGGTTAAGGTTATCTCTGAAGAGACAAAGAGCCTCCCACCCATAGTCCACATCAATTTGTGTCACATGTTCCTAAATCTCATTTTGAGAAGGAAAAGGGATTAAGCATAGGGCAGGAAAATAAATGACTTGTCAAGTACTCCTGAAGTCTCTCACAGAGGTTTCACTATGGTTTAATGGGCAGTGTACAGAGATGAGTTTGTGCCTCTTGTCGCCCAGCATTGCCATGTTAAAGGCTCTGTGCTAAGCTGAGCTGATGGGTTTGTGCCCTGTAACCCAAGGCCTTAAACCTTCTGATATTCCAGGACCTTGTAGGTTAACTCATTAAAGCCAGGTGAGAGTGGCTTATGCCACCTAGTCTCACCCAAGGCTGATTTGTAAACACGAAAATCAATTTGCTAATTTACAGCTATTCAGATTCAACTACCACTTGTCTCAAGCATTCTACCTGTCAAATGCTGAGTTGGAGACTTTATTGCCCAGGGTCTCATTTAATCCTCCTGCCAGTAGATGTCAAGAGGGAAGCCTCTTTAGAAAAGTAAGATTTAAAATGTTCTTTGGAGATACCAAATTGAGGCAAAGAGAATTGAATGAGCTGTGGTTTTCTTGAGGTAGAAGGATGCTCTTGAATCTTTGTGCCTATGAAATGGTCCTAGGAAGGAAATCCAGTCTCTTCCCCATATGAAGTACCCAGCAAAGCCTTCTCTTACTCCTTTTGACATTTTATGCTAACACTTAATGCCTCTCCACAACATCTTATTCCCTCATTTACAACCAAGCTTAAACTTTCAGACCCTTGCTATCAAATTACCACATGTTCCAGACTGCCTCTGTAGAAGGAATGTAGACACAGCAAGCTTTCATTAATGCAGTAGAATGTCTCCTGTTTCCAAAACAGATGGAAACCCTTTTTTGAATGTGACATCTCACTTTTGATAATAGCACCCTCAGGCAACTTGCCTCCAAGCTAATTCTCTACAGACTTTTTACACAGAGGCTGAGAGTGAGGCAGAGGAGATCTGAGTCTTCTCTGTGGCTCCAAGCATGGTATGGGGCCATGGGAGTGGGGATTGGCATAGATGGAAGAGAGTCAAGCTTTTTAAGTTGCAGTCACATAAAAGACAAAATCTAAATCTAGAGAGATTATAAAGAATTTTCTGGCTCATGTATAAATGTAATATTTTTTAAATTAATTAATTTAAGTATTTATGCAGTACCACACACTTGGTATATAGTGATGAATAAGTCACTCTACTCTCAGAGAATTCGTTGTCCAGTGGGGAACACAGACATGAAAGGAAATTATTTCAATACAGCAAGCTAAAGGTTAATTGAAGTATAAACATAGTACCCCCAGAGAAGTGAGGTTGGGGAATTTGTGTCTGCATGGTCAGAGACGGTCTCACAATTAAAGTGGCAGCTGAGCAGTATTCAATTAGGAACAGAAATTGACTGAACAAGAGAGAGTGGGGAGAGCCATGGGGGGAAAGAGTGGTGGAGAGATGTTTGGGGAGAGCATTCCATGTGGAAGGAACAGAGGCATAAAACAGCATAGGAATTTTAAGAAAGTATGAGATAATTGGTATGACTGCGTCAAATTTTTATGAATAGAAATGAAGTCTGAGTATTATTCAGGCTTAAATCAAAATTGACTACTGTTGTTAAGATTAGAAGTTTGAATTGCATTCAGAAGCCAAAAGGTGTAGAATTTAAACAATGTAGTACCATCATCATAGTTGGGCTTTCAAACAATAACTTCAGTAGTATTATGATTAGTGGAAGTCATTTTATTTTGTAGCTGCTAAGTAATATTAATACATGGATGAAAATATTTGCTTTAGGGGAGTATGTTATTTTATCACAATGTGTTTAAAATATTATTTTAATATGATATGGCTTTGATGTCATAGGAAGAGGACAGAAAACTTGGCCCTGTGTCCTGTTCTAGTTCTAGTAGTATGACCTTGAGCAAGTCATTTAACTTCTCTGAGACTCAATGAGACTTTTCAGTGAAATGGGGATGGTGATACCCACCTTCTGGCTTGTTGTGAGGATTAAATTAAGGAACAAGTGAGATGGTCCTTGGACATAAAAGGATTTCATAAAAGTGTAGAAATGTATATGTATATTGTATGTATAATATATGTATAATTTATATACATATTTTATTTTCCTCCAGGGCTCAACCCCAGGGATTCTAATTCATGATATCCAGGATGCAGTTGATTTAACAAGACCCTGTAATCAAAACTGCCCAATTAGATCTATGGCTTTTCTGGATGAGTGTAGTGAGGCTCAGAAAGATGGTGGCTAGTAATGGAGCTGGAATTAAATTCTGGAGCCCTAGAACAGTGTACTTTCATAATTCAGAAACGGTTCTCCGAGACAGCTTTATAAAAAGCAAGCTGAAACCATATTAGGAATCAAACTTTACATGAGAATGTATTAATATGGGGGGATGAGGTCCCAAATCCTTGATCCAAATATGCCAGATTTGCTTTTAAATACAGAGAAAATCTGATGGTTAGGAGAAGGTAACATATTACAACTACTTTCCCCCTTACTGAAATAATTTAGAACTCTTCCTTTCTTACCACAAACTTCATGTAAGCTGAAACTATTTCTGGTGCCGTCTACTAATTGTAGTTTGATTTGCCTGAAATGAAAATAAAAAATGATTGAGATTGTGTTGTCTATGTGGAGACAGTGGCCACAGGAATTGCTGGGGGCAGAGAGAGGGAAGAGGAGGTGTGATATGGGGACATTTTCAGGACTTGGAGTTGTCCTGAATGACGTTGTGGGGACAGGTGCAGGATATTATATAGCCTGCCATAACCCACTGAATGGACTGGGAGAGAGTGTAAACTACAATGTAAACTATAATCCATGCACTGCGGCAGTGCTTGGTGTGTTCATCAAGTGTGGTGGATATGCCACACTGATGAGGGAAGTTGTTGATGTGGGAGGAGTGGGGGTGGTGGGGAGTGGGGTATGTGGGAGCCTCTTATGTTTTTTAATGTAACATTTTGTGTGATCTATGTATCTTTTTATAAAAAGGACAATTAAAAAATGACTGAATAATAATCCAGTGAAAGAGAAATACGTGGCTTCCTGTGTTAATTCATATGTATTTTGTGATGGAGTTTTCAGTAGGAAGATTGAAGCAAGATAAATCTGCCAAATACAAGCCAAGAAAGGGAAGATGTTTTATTTCAAAAAAGTAGAGTCTCATCCATGTGCCAGCTGGGCCCTGAGCCTCAGCAGAGTTGCAACACCTACTCTCCGGTTCATTGGACTTAACCAGGTCCAGGGAATGGAGAGAGTCTACAACTGCAAGCAGGAGAATCCCATCCATCTGCCATTTGGGATCTAAGCCCCCTCTTGACTTTGAGGTGGAGTGGACATTGCCATCCCAGGGTCCACAGGATGGAAGAATAAAATATGGATCAGAGTTGACTTACTGGTATTCTACTATAGAACTATTGTGACTCTAACAATGGAAGAAATTGCATTATTGCTGTGGAGACAGTGGCCATGGGAGTTGCTGAGGGCAGGGAAAGGAAAGAAAAGGTGTGATATGGGGGCATTTTCAGGACTTGGAGTTGTCCTGAATGATATTACAGGGACAGATGCCGGACATTATATATCCTGCCATAACTCACTGAATGGACTGAAGGAGAGAATAAACTACAATGTAAACTATAATCCATGTGGTGTAGCAGTGCTCCAAAATGTATTCACCAAATGCAATTAATGTGCAACAGTGATGAAAGAGGTTGTTGATGTGGGAGACTGGGGGGTTGGGGAATGCAGTATATGGGAAACTTTTATATTTTTAATGTAACATTTTGTGTGATCTATGTATCTTTAAAAAAAAAGAATTAAAAAATTTGCTATAAAAAAGTAGAGCATCTCATTCATTAAATATAGACTTTGTGGTTTCCAGTTGATTAAGATTTCCAATACTAAATAGAACAGAATAAATAAATTAAAATAAATAAAGCCATTCAACTGGAAAGGCAAAATTTCTTTATTAGAACTACAATAAAACTCTTGAATAAAAAAGTACCATTTTAGAGAAAATTGTAGGCTATATCATCAGACCAATATTCTTGCTGAAAGAAAACTAAAAATACCTGATAAAATGTATTTTAAAAAATTCCCTAAGAGAATAGAAAAGTTGAAAAAAAGAAAGACATTAACTGGTCAAATCTCAGGAAAAGCATGAAATCAAATGTGAGTGGAACTCTGAAGTTGCTTTTGTTCCAAGTGCATTTACCAATCTTGTCAAAATTAAATTCAATATTTGGTAGTTTTGTACAGCAAAAAAGAAAGAAGTCCATATCTAGAGTGTGCCCCTGGTAAGAAGACAAGTATGAGACCCTCCTGCATAAAGTGGAACCTTAGATGGTTAATCCGTCAGACAAGTATGAACCAGAAATAAATATGTGCCCCTGCTACTCTAATCCCTACTCCTGAAGGGAAGTGCAAGGAAAGTCACACTGTACTGCAGAAAAGGGAAAACAAACAAACAAAATGCTAGGAAAAAAATAATCATAAGCCAGCCATCAGGCATGTTTGCATCTACAAATCCTAATACCTTGGTGGTCAAAAAAAGTTCTTCCAACAGTGTAATTAGTTTAAAGTGATCTCAAACTACTATTTCCTCTTAAAACTTGCCAGAAGTGAAAATAAATCCTGTCTGGAAGAATGAGTCTTCATACTAGGCCTCAGAGTACTTTTATAAATAAATTTTCAAGGACAAAGAGTAAAACAGAGCTGAGGACACTTAGAAACCTGGTACATCAAGCAAGCATCAACAGAAACAGAAGCCAACAGAAGGAGATCCACAAAGAATTCTGGAAATGAAATTAGAAGAACAGATTATAAATAAACTATGATTGAAATATTGAAAAAAATAAAGTCAAACTTTAAAATATCTGTAGGTAATAGGAAACTCTAAAAAGTGACCTAATAGATTTGAAAAAGAACCAAATAGAATATTTTGAAATTTTAAACACATTAACTGAAATTGAACACTCAATGGTGGTGCTTAACAGCATATTAAAAGAAGCTTAAGAGAGAATCCGTGGCCAGGAAAACAGATGAGAATAAATTAAAAGAATGAAGCCTAGAGGAACATAAAATTGATAACAAGTTAAGAGACATGGAGGACTGAGAGAGGTAGTTTAACATTTATTTAACCAGTTACAGAAGGCAAGGAAAAAGTAAATAGGGTGAGGTAATGTTTGCAAAATCAAAGTTGGGAATTTTCCAAAACTGATGAAAGATCAAAAGTACAGATTCAAGAAGCCTGAAGAATCCAGATAAGCTATTTTAAAAGCAATCCATATTATGGTAAACACATTACAGTGATACTGCAGAATTTCAATAACAAACTGAAGATGTTAAAAAGCCAGATATAAAAGAGAGATTATTTTTAAAGGTCAGTAATTGGATTATGAGCTAACTTCTCAGCAGCAAAAATAGAAGTCAGAAGACAATGGAACACTATCTCAAATTGGCTTGAAGGAAATAGGTAATAATCTAGAATTCTATACCCAAGAAAATATATTTCAAGACTGACAGCAAAATGACGTTTTCAAGCAAGCAAAACAAGTGTTCAGTCCCATCAGAACTTCACCAAAAGAAAACATAAATTATGCCTATCAAATAGAAGGAAATGTCTGAAATACAAGAAGGAATGCAGAACAGATGTAAAGTGGTAATTATGCAAAGATATCATTCTACTTATTATCTGCCTTCCACTGTCCCCATTAAGAAATTGCTAGACCTTTGAAGTAACTTTCTTTGTTTTCTGGATAATTCTATGACTTCTCTTCCTCTCTATTGTACAGTTTCATTGTAATGCTACTGAGTGTAGATTTCTATTTATTTCTTCTATTTGCTGTACATCAGGCATCTTAAATTGGTGTACTTCAACAGTTTTAGAAGTTTCAGTCATTACCTCCTTGAAAATCCCCTCTGCAAATATACACAATGTATTTTTGTATAATACATTATCATAGGATATGTTTATAGAATACATGAAGAACACTTAAAGTTTTATTAGAAAACCAGCGAATAAAAAAGAGGTAAATGATCTGAACATACAGTTCACCTACAAAGATATGTAAATGGCCAATATATACAGGAAAATCAGTTCAACATAATTAGACAGCAAGGAAATTAAAATTAAAAGCACAATTAAATGCCACTGCACACTCATCAAAATGGCTAAATTTAAAATGACTGACCATATATAAAGTGTTATGAAGATACAGAGCAACTAGAACTCTCTACACAGCTGGTGGGAATATAAAATGGTACAATCACTTTGAAAAACAATTTAGCAGTTTCTTTAAAATTAAACACAAACCTCCCATATGGTATAATCATTCCATTCCTTGACATATCCCCAAAAGAAATGGAGGATATATCCATACAAAACTTTGTAAATACTCAAAGAATCTTTTTTTGTAACAGCCAAAAACTGGAAACAAACCAAATGTCCACAAACAGGTGAATGAAAAAACAAATTGTGGTACAATGGGAATATCACCCAGTAATAATAATAGACTACTCATATACATAACAATAGACATGAATTCTATTTTTATAAAGTTCTAGAAGATGCAAACTAATCAGTAGTGACAGAAATCAGTTCAGTGTTGCCTGGAAACCAGAGTGGAGGGAGGAACAGATTATAAAGTTTCATAAGGAAATTTTCAGGGTAATGGAAATTTTGGATAGCTTGATTATAGTGATGGTTTTTATGTGTGTACATGTAAAAAGATTCATCAAATTGTACACTTAGTTACATGCTGTTTATTATAATCAATTATATGTCAAAAGTTATTTTAAAACAATATCCACAACAAAAACAGATACAGAAGATAAATAAATGCAGGGGAAGAAGGGGCATGGAATTATTTGGTCATACTAAGTTATCAATCACTGAAAATTTTTAAAAAGGATGCATAAAAATCTTTCAGGTATTTTGGAGATAGTTATTTTCTGAAGATGGAAGAGAATGATAGCTCAGTTCCTTCCAATTTTATTTATTTATTTATTTATTTATTTTTAAAGATTTATTTTATTTATTTATTTAATTCCCCCCTCCCCTGGTTGTCTGTTCTTGGTGTCTATTTGCTGCGTCTTGTTTCTTTGTCCGCTTCCGTTGTCGTCAGCGGCACGGGAAGTGTGGGCGGCGCCATTCCTGGGCAGGCTGCTCTTTCTTTTCATGCTGGGCGGCTTTCCTCACGGGCGCACTCCTTGCGCGTGGGCTCCCCCACGCGGGTGACACCCTTGCGTGGCAGGGCACTCCTTTGCGCGCATCAGCACTGCACATGGCCAGCTCCACACGGGTCAAGGAGGCCCGGGGCTTGAACCGCGGACCTCCCATATGGTAGACGGACGCCCTAACCACTGGGCCAAAGTCCGTTTCCCCCTTCCAATTTTATGACTCAGTAACTATGGTCCTTAGCATCATAGAAGTGGATATATTCCAGGTATTCTGTATTCCAGACAAGAGATTTCTCATGAGTAATCATTTTTCAAAACACCACCTGTTTTGAGAGTCTATCACATGTATTCAATGATATGTTGGCATAGATATGAATCTATCTCCTGTGCTATGTAATTTTTAAATTAATTTCCCAATCCTTTTTTTGAGGCAAAGACAACTGTTTAATTGTTTTAGATAGCTACAGTCAATTATTTTAGTAGCTTCAGCTTCTTTTTTAACACTTACTGCTTTTATAAATCAAAGGAAAAACAAATGTGAGCCTTGTTAATTCAGTGGATCGATAAACAGGAAAGGCCAATAGCATGTTCAAGCATAATTAATCTATTATTTATTTTCTGTTTTTAATAGAAAGAATATTTTAATTCATAATGGCATCATGTGAAATTGTTCTAGTGACTCTTTTGAGTTTATATATTTAGATAAACTAATGATTATAATTTAATCTCTTAAATATTAAATTCAGTACTTACAGATTTTTTACTTTTTTATTTTTACTTTTGAGAAGCTTTAGATTACATAAATGTTAAAATATATATATGGGAATTCCCATATGCTGCACCCCCTCCCCTTCCTATTATAGAATTTGAGAGAGATTCAATTATTTGTATATAGAAAGGCCAGGACTCAGGAATGATTTTGAGAAGGAAAAATGGTTTATTGAAGGCCAGCCGGACTCGGGAGCTTTCTGTTTCAAACCTGAGCCCAGAACAAGATTTTTGAATCCCTTTTATACAGAGAGGAAAGGCCAAATGGTTCTTTTGTTTCAGTTCTCAATAGGCTTGAATTAGCACATATCTTCCACATTCTAGGTAAGCTTTTAGCATGGACTTCATACATTCTAGATAAGCTTTTAGCACATTTGGTTTGCATTTCCCCTGAATATTTAAAGTTTATAGAGTTTGCACTGATAAACTGTTTCCTGGACTGGAGTTGTTGCATTGGTTACCAAGGGCAGGACTGCAGCCTCTCACCATCCTACACCCACAAGTCAGGACAGACAGTTTAGGTTAAGGTTATCTCTGAAGAGACAAAGAGCCTCCCACCCATAGCCCACATCATTCCCACACTTTCCCACATTAACAACAACCGTCATTAGTATGGTAAATTTGCTAAAATTGATGAACACATATTGAAGCATTGCTACTAACCATGGACTATAGTTTACATTATAGTTTACACTCTATCCTGCACCATTTTGTAGGTTAGGACAAAATATATAATGACCTGTATCTGTGATTACAATGTGATTCAGGACAATTCGAATGTCCTGAAAATGCCCCCATATTAAACCTATTCTTCCCTCTCCCTCCCCTCAGAACCTCTGGTGGCCACTGCTTTTATATCAATGATAAAACTTCTTCCATTGCCAGAATAACAATAAGCCTACCATAGAATAATAATATCTACTTTCGTCCATTGTTTCTTCCCCAATCTTGAGGATTTAGGGATGGTGGTGCCCACTCTGTTTCTAATTGATTTGCCAGAATAACAATAAGCCTACCATAGAATAATAATATCTACTTTCATCCATTGTTTCTTCCCCAATCTTGAGGATTTAGGGATGGTGGTGCCCACTCTGTTTCTAATTGAGAGGAGGCCAAGGTCCCATGAGGCAGATGGATGGAAGCTATCTTGCTTGCAGTTGCAAATATTCTCTGTTCTTTGGGATGGGCGTTGTCCATCATCATCTCCTTGTTAGTTGTCCTGGGTGAGCCCAATTAGTAGAGAGTAAGTGTTGTAACTCTCCTGAGATTCAGGACTCAACTGGCACATGAAGAGCCTAAAGACTTAAGTCTCTGGGACATATATTTAGCAAGTATAGTGCTAATTATAGGTTCAAATAAAAGGGATAAGAGTCCTGTGTAGGGAAACTATAAATGAGTTAAGGCTGTTACACTTGGGAGCATAAATTCCAGAGTAAGGCCCACTGACAGGGTGCCAAATTCCTGAGCTTGTCTGTCCTGCTTATAGTGTCTGGATGACTCTAGAGCCTTCAGGAGCTCCACTGTTTGAGGCACTATTTACTGTGGCAATCAATGAGATCCTGCTGAGACATGCCTAAGTGTACCCTCTGGAATGACCTCCCAACTCACTTTGAAATTTCTTAGCCATAAAAACATATTTGCATTTAATATTTCCCCCTTTTGACTAAGGTCTTTTCCCAGATGCATTGCTAGTTGGTGCTTGGTAATAATCCCTCAGTACCAGGACCTGGGAGTCATATCCCATGCTGTGGGAGGAAGGTAGTGCATTCATATGCTGAGTTTGGCTTAGAGAGAGGCCACATTTGAGCCACAAGGAGGCTTTCAGGAGGTAACTCTTAGGCAATATATAATACCAGGCTAAGTTTCAATTTCACAAGAAAATGTTCACGAGTACAATCATCAATATCAAGAACCAGGTGTCTATCTTCCTTCACTAGGCATACTTGGTGAATTCTTGCAGTTCTATTAATGTATTAGTCAGTTGCGGTCACCCCTCGGGCTGAAGTGTGGTTGGCTGGCCTAGCAGGGGAGCGGCCGCGGTAGGCCTAATTCCGCTGCCCCCTTAATAGGGTGGTTGGTCGGGCCCACTGCCACCCCTGAAGGGAGCTCGGCATGGGCGCAGAGTGCCCTCGGGTCTCCCCTTCTCGGCAGCCATGCTTCCGTGGCCGCCCCTCCTCCCGGATGGCGCCACACGATGCCTGTGGGGCGGCACCCTTCTTCTTCTTTCTCCCTGCGCAGGCGCAGGGCGGAAAATTCCAGTCTGCCCTTTTCCCCTCCCCCGACAGCAGCAACAGCCAGGCATGGGCGGAGAAATCCAGTCTGCCCTTTTCCCCTCCCCTGACAGCAGCAACAGCCAGGCGTGGGCGGAAAAATCCAGTCTGCCCTCCACCCCAGCAACAGCAGCCACCAATCCCTAAACCCTGCCCCTTCCCCCAGCAACAGCGACAGCCAATCCCTAACCACCACCCCTCCCCCGTCCAGTACCGCCCACTGACCTTTCACCGGCAACCAATCAGAACAGGGCATGGCTTCAACCAATCAGCCTTCCCCAGCCCCTATAAAACTGTTGCCTCTCCCTCAGTAAAGTGGACTTGCGTGTTTACCTTGTCTCCGCGGTAGTTCTTCTGCCGTGCGCCCTCCAGTCCTGAGAGCCCCCGACAAGGGCCTGGCCTCCCTTGTCCCCAGTTCGTTGCCTGCTTCTCCGGGCGACCCCTTCGTCACCGGCTTCACTGGGCGACCCCTTCGTCGCCGGCCTCGCCAGGCGACCCCATCAGCCGAACCGCGCAACCCCTTGTGAGACCAATCCCTCGTCTGCTGCCGGACCGACCCCTCGTCCCAAGTGGGACCGACCCCTCATCCCAAGCGGGACTGACCCCTCGTCCAGAGCTGGACCGACCCCTCATCCGCAGCCAGACCCCACCTCTACCGACCGAGCAAGCCGCCGCAGTCAGTCAAAGGGGTGCTGATGCAAAATACCAGAAATGCGTTGGGTTTTATAAAGGGTATTTATTTGGGGTAGAAACTTAGTTACCAGGCCCTAAAAAATCCAACTCAAGGTACAGTAAAAAGTACTTTCTAATCCAATGTCATTTGCTATGTGTTGAGCAAGATGGCGGATGATGTCTGCGAGGGTTCAGCCTTCCTCTTCCACTGAAAGCTCTGTGGTCTCAGTTTCCTCAATCTCATCAATAGGCTGGAATAAGTCTCATCTCTCTCCTGGGGTTTGTTCCTCTCTAGGCTCAGCTGCAGCTGTAGGCTATCCAGCTCATTCTTTTTCTAGAGACTCTGCTGTGTCTACAGAGCTATCTTTATTCCTATATGTTCTTCTCCTATGTATTTACTTCCCAGGACTCCAGCATCACAAACTAAAACCCTCTCCTCTGTGGTGTCATTTTCTCTGTCTGTCAGCAACCTACTGACATGGCCAAATCAAAGCCCCAATCTTAATTTAATCAAGTAAAAGTGAAACCTCTGAGTCTCATACAATCTAATATGCCCAGAGGAAGAGAACAGTTTAAAAACATAATCCAATATCTGTTTTTGGAATTCATAAATAATATCATACTGCCAAAATTAGAGAATGTAGCAGGAATCTCCAGGATAGGAATTCAATACTTTTTAGGTTATTGGGTGGGTCTCCACTCACCGAAACAATGCCGCATGAACACTTGAACATATTCATATGCCTTAGAGGCATGCCCCAGGTGCATTCTCCCCAAACATCCTCCCATCACTCACACCCCTCATCAGTGATCCTCCCCTGCCACAGTTGTGAGCTTTCTGTGATCCAAAACCTCTCCAAAAGCAAAGCTAACAAAATAACCAAATAACATTAGTAAGAATGTAACATAATAGCTTTAAAAATAGCAAAAAGACTAAAAAACTTATTTAATTGAAATAAATTTTTAGACATTGTGTATTTCATCACCGTAAGATCTGTTGTCTTATATGTACAGTAGCAGTTATAGTCTATTAAATGCTATTTGCTAGTTTAAGCAATCAAAACAGTATTTCAAAAACGTTTTAGCCTTTGTTTAAATTTGCAAGATTAGTAATATGGTAGTGATATGTTTTACTATAAATTGCAAAAAGAAATCATATTGCATTGTTCTTAGAAATAACAAATACATATATACAGACAACACAGATTTGGCAATTCATGTCTTTTCACAATGATGAAAAATTTATAAATAAACAAAATTTGAATATAAAAGTAAAATTCCTCTCTTATTGTCTCTTTTCTTACATTTGGAATCCCAATGAAATAATTAGAACTTCTCATTCTGTCTGTAAGATTTTTAGCTTCTTTTCCACATTCTCCATCTTTTTGTCTTTCTGTGTTGCATTTTCAGTAACTTCTTCTCATCTATTTTCTAGTTTACTAATTATTTATTAGATGGTATCTAATTTTCTATTAAATATATTCTTCTAGTTTTCATTTTGGTTAATATGATTTTAATGTATGGTTGTTTTAATGTATTGGTTGCTTTTGAAATCAATTGTCACCTTTTATTGTTTCACTTTCCCTGTAGATATTTTCAAGCTTTTCTTGTATTTATTTAAACATAGAAACATACGTGTTTTATAATAGGTGTGTACTCATTTTAATATTGGAATTTTTGAAGATCTATATATTTTTAATTCTGCTGGTGCTCACACATGGTGCCTTGTTTTCTTGCATGTTTAGTTATCTTTGAACAATATTGCTCAATGTTCTTGGATAAAAATATTTATAGGAATAATTAAAGGCCTAGAATGAATTATGCATTATATACCATGAATTTGGTATTACTCCAAAGAGGATTTACATTTGTGTCTGCATCTAGGCAAACTATCAGTCTGTGACCACAGTAAACTAAGTTCCCAGCTTGAGGATTTCTGAAATAATCAGGAAATGTGAATCTGGCCTTAAAACCTATGCAAGGGTAGGTCGATGGCCATATGTTTTCAAAAACTTCCCCCCACTCCACCCTTGCTCTACTCAATTACATGACACTTTTAGACTTTGAGTAGGGTGGAAATCAGGATTACTTCCAGACCACTCTTATCCTGTGTAGTCCCAGTGTTTGATTTCTGTTCCCTTCACCCTTTGGGACTATCTACATCAAAATTAAGGTTGGTTGGCATATTCCCGCTGGGCAAGAGGAGCTTTGATGGTTAAGTTACCTCTCAGGGTTTTCATTGTTCCTCCAGTTTTAATCAGGTAATTCTTTGTTATTTTGTGCATTTTGATTATTTCAATATTTTAAAAATTATTTTCTTTAACATTTTTTTCTTTCTTGTGTTTGGGAGGAGGGTGAGTAGGTGGGGGACTAGCCTGAAAACCTGACCCACCAATACAGGTAATAAAATTCTGTAAATGTTTGGAAAATATTTGTGTGAATGTGTGTGGGTGTGAGTATATTTGTGTATGTATGTTTTTTGGTATAGATAAAATCACCAATGTGATTTGTTATCTGACCCATCATGGAGACTATTATAAATACCAGAATGGCTATTTCCAATATGCTAAGTTTTTTGTCAAGCATACAGCATTTGACCATTTATGTACAGAGAGTGAAACTGCATAAAAGAAACATCCAAGTAAATTAATTCTCTTTTTAAGGTCATCTCTGAATCCTGTCCCCATAGCAACACAAGTACATTTCCTAGATTCTTCCCTTTACACTTCATATTTTGTCTGGTAGTAAATTTTCAAAGCAGTTCATTAGGCATCTATTTTGTAATTAAATCAATTGCTTTATTGTAAAATCAACTTTCGCTCTCTGCCCTTTCAAAGAATTTTTAAAGCACAGATGATTAGAAAAGAAAATCATTCTTATATAACTAGTTATTTATAATGAAATAAAATAAAATAGACTGCCTCTGAAATGTCAACGATTTAATATACAAATATGCATGTTTTAAAATTTGTTAACTGTTATAAAATGATGGCAAGTCTTTATTAGAATTAACAACAGTGTGATTTGTGATTTATTCTTCCTGAGCCAAGGCACATATATCAGTCCCTTCTGGCAAACAGTCACATCACATAACAAATACTGACAATGATTAGATTTTGCATATTTCAAAAATGTTCATACACAAGTATAAATATAGGGATGATTGGCTATGATCAATGACTCATACCACTCAAATCATAATAAATTTCTTGTTTTCCCTTCTTGCTAATCTCTACTATCCTCCCTCTTTAATCCACATCTCTGAAAAAATAACAAAAGGGTTAACCCTAATCTTTAAGTCATTCTCTTTCTTGTTTCCCTGTAGCAGTATTTTTAAATTTACCCTAAACTATAAATGGTCCTAAGGAAGCTCAAAGTGATATGAAGTATTATCAAAAAATATATATATCCTCGTATATCTATACAACTCCTAATATACTCTTCCCCTTTGAAAGATTTAGAATATTCCAGAGTAAGTCAGGAAAAAGATTTTGAACTCACTGCTCACAACTGGGAAATATCTGGGTTCAAACCCTGATTAGCTATGGGATTTTGGGAAAGTCCCTCAAACTCTATGTATAAGTCAGAGTTTGGTCAGGATTTGCTTGAGGTAATTCGAATAGAAAGGGATTTAATATAAAAGAATAGAAAGTTACAAAACCATTCAGATGACTGGTAATGCAAGGGCCAGGGAAATCATTGCTTGTGCTCAAAATCTCAGGAAGAATAGGAACCACAGTAAACTGCCACTGAAGGCTGGCACAAGGAAATCACTCATTAAACCTCACATCAGTCTTTTAGGCAGTCCAAGTGCCTGTGCCACTGCTTCAGGATAATAATGGCTTCTTCTCTTCTTCTAAGTCTCTCTCATTGGCAGACTATAACATATAAAACTATCTTGCTGGTAGGAATTCTGGGGAATGTAGTACCCATATTTTCAGCCTTTACACTTCAGGGAAGATGTGAGAATGGGAGGGAAGTTGCCAACAGAAAATCTAGCACATTCTATGTGCCTCAGTTCCTTCAGATATTAAACAACGTCATGAGTAAATCAAGATTGTTGACTGAGCATCTGCCCCAATATTTCCTTCCACATAAAATTCCTTCAAGTGAGAGAAAAGACATATATACAAACATATTCATACATATCTATTCACATATAGATATATATCATACAAGATGTGTAGAGAGATAAATGGTATAGGTATAGATATAGATGATATAGAGAAATAGATGATATAGATACAGATATAGCTATAGATAAATGATTATTTTATCTATCTATCTATCTAAACAAAACAGGAACACAAAAATTGTGAAGAAGGCTTGAAAGATAAAAAGCAGATGGTATCAAGTTGATATCAGCTATGACAAGCATGGCTCAAACAAATTCAGGACAATATCACTGCAAAGATAAAAACAGATCTAAACAGAATCCAAGTAGGGTTTAAAAAAAAAAAAAAAGCAGAGAAATGTTCCAGAAAAGCACTAGGGTAAATTAATTAAAGAACTAAATTCAGAAAAATAAGACCAGGCCTCTTCATCCTTACAATGTGCCACAGACAGCAAGCTTTTTAGGTAGTTTTGTTCAATTTTATTAGAGATACAACTTTACTTTTTCATTACACTTTAAAAACAATTTTCAAGTAACTTAATTTTTATATTAATTTTTTTTTTGCATTGTTAACCAGGTTCTTAGTTTCTAGCATCCTTAATTCAGCATTTGGTAATAGATTCCTTAAAAAGTATGACTTCTGATTTTCTTTAAGATACATTGTATTGTCTTTAATAGCAGTTATTCAATTAAACCGAATCACCTTTTACCTCTTGTAAAGATTTATTGAAAAGCTATTTTGGGGGAAAGTTTAGCAATTTAATTACTAGGGATTATATAAATAGATACATTTTATGAATTTAAAAGTAAGCAATAATCTATGTATGAGAACAAAATCAGAATAAGCTATTAAAGGAAAATGTATATAAAGAAAGATTCATATACATTTTAGCATTTGTTTGGATTTACTACTATTTCAAGATTATCTATGGTAATGATTATATACTATTTGTTCAAATTTAGACACAAAGGATAGAAATAAAAAGGGCCAAGAACTTAATCCAAACACATTTTCAAAAACAATAAGAGCTCCACTTCATCCAATTGTGGTATGTTAAGCACAGTCCTCCTAAGGAGCAGAAGCCAAGATGGGATTAAACAGCAAAGGATTTTTATTAGGGGAAATGCTTGTGACTGAAATAGGCAAGGAGCTGGGAGACTTATCAAACCACTTTGCAAGTCTAGCTTTGCGTGAAGGAGAGAGTGAAAGAAGTTGGGTAGAAGCATCCTAGACTATTGTGCAATCTAAGAAAGGTTCTGCAAGGCCACTGGGGAGTTCCAAGCCAAAGGCCAACTAATGGAGGAGGTCTGCAGTCCCAGGAACAGGTCTGCATTCTTGTAGCTGCCTATATCAGTGGTTGGTGGGAAAGCAAAGGGCAAATGCTATGATAGATTTAGAGGCAGCAGATGAGTACCAGTCAGCTAGGCTCCCAGTAGTTGGGACTTTGCCTTATGTACTCCCAAGGTCACCAAATAGAGAAAAGGATAGTCTACAACCAGTAGAAGTCGTAGAGAACCTTCTCTTTGGAGTATTCCCTGGGACTTTCACACAGTGAACTACCCTGAAGACCAGGAGATGACTCTGAGACAGACTTCGACTTTCTGTGAGAGAATGAGTTATTTCTTTCAAGAGGAAATTCTTAATCCATTCCTAACATTGGAACTCAGCCCTTGAATTTATATAAATGTGTCTCCCATGCCTCAAAGAAGTTCTCTAAAACAACTTAGATGCTGAACCAAAAAATCTAGTCTTCTTTCCCCCAAAAGTATATCCTTAGGGGCTAGTCTGGATGGAGGTAATAAGCTGCCTTATATAAATTCACAGAAAGTGCAGAAAGTGGTCTCAGAGGAATGCTGCCCAAAGCTTAGGCCATACCCCACTAATAGGCTAAAAAGGACTATCCTCATTGGCAGCAGACTGGAAAATTTTAGTTTTTACTCAAATAGCTATATTTGATATTTATCTTTTTTAATTATTTTTTTTATTTTTAAAGAAGCTTTAGATTATATAAATGTTACATAAAAAAACATAAGGGATTCCCATATGCCCCACTCTCTTCCTCTCCTACACTTTGCCACATCAGTGGGAAAACATACCTCATTAGTGTGGTTCATTTCTTACAATTGATGAACACATACTGCAGCATTGCTACTAACCATGGACTATAGTTTACATCACAATTTACACTCTGGCCCACAAAATTGTGTAAGTTATGACAAAATATACAGTGGCCGGTATTATCGCTGAAATGTCATGCAGGACAACTCCAATGTACTAAAAGTGTCCCCATATTATACCTATTCTTTCCTCTCCCACCCCTCAGAACCTGCCTTTATATCAATGATAACAGTTCTTCCAATGCTAGAATAATAATAAGTCTATGTGGGGAGCCACCCGGAGCTACGTGCATTTGCGGTCTCCAGCAACATGGCGGTTTTCATAAGTACGCCTACTCCACCCCTGTGCTTCCGCCTTCTTCTTCCCCTTTCCCCAGTTTCCTGGGCAAAATGTGTCACACCTGCGCAACAAGATGTTGAAGCCATGACCAGCATTGAAGACTCGCAACCTATAGCAAGTGGTGTAACAGCATTTTATTGCCTTATATGGAAGAGCTGCTTCATCAGCCTATCACCCCCTGCTACATACCCTCCCCTTAGTATATATTCTGATGCTCTACCCTCAATAAACGGAGACTTGATCAGAATCCTGTCTTGTCTCCGTTTCTCTCTCCTCTTGTCCTCCAATTCCCACTCCCTCTTTCAGGAGCCAGTTCGTTTGACCTGCGGGCCAGGTCAAGTCTATAGTAGAATAATAATGTCTACTTTCATCTATTGTCCATTACTCAATCTTGAGGATTTTGGGGTGATAATGCCCACTCTGTTTCTAATTGATAGATGGCTTAGATCCCATGGGACAAATGAATGAAACTATCTTGCTTGTGGTTGTGGGCACTCTCTGCTCCTTGGAATGGGTGTTGTCCATCATCATCTCTTTGTTAGTTATCCCAGGTGAGTCCAATGAATGGAGAGTAGGTGTTGCAACTCTTCTGAGACTCAGGGCTCAACTGGCAAATGGACACACCAAAGATTTAAGTCTCTGGGAGATATATTTATCAAGTATAGTGCTAATTATAGGTTCAAATAAAAGGGGCAGAAGAGCCATGTGTAGAAAACCTATAAATGAATCTAACTCTGTTACACTGGGGAGTATCAATTCCAAACTAAGGCCCACTGACAGCGTGCTGAACTCCTGAACTGTCTGCCTTGCTTATAGTTTCTGGGTATCTCTAGAACCCTCAGGAGCCCTGCTATTTGAAGCACTGTTTGCTGTGGCAGTCAATGAGATCCTGCTAAGACGTGCATAAGCCTAAATTCTGGAATGATCTCTTGACTCACTTTGAAATCTCTTAGCCATAACACTCATTTGTATTTACCACTTCCCTCTTTTGGTCAAAATCTTTTTCCAAATGCATTGTTAGTTGGCACTTAGTAATAATCCCTTGGTGACAGGAGGCTCATCCCTGGGAGTCATGTCCCATGCTGGGGGGAAGGTAGTGCATTTATATGCTGAGTTTGACTCAGAAAGAGGCCACATTTAATCAACAAGGAAGCTTTCAGGAGGTAAGTCTTATGCAGTATATAATACTAGGCTAAGTTTCAAATTCACAAGAAAATGTTCATAAGAGTAACAATCAGTATCAACAGCCTGACGTAAGTGGTCTGTCCTCCTTCACTAGGCACTGCCCTTCTGCCCTTGTACTTTGGGGATTCTTTCTGAGTTTAAAAATGTTTTTTTTGTATTTTATTGGTTATTTTAAAAATTATTATTTCATTTTCTTATTAATTTTATTTGGTTATTTTGTTTGATGTGGGCTATGGGTGGAAGGCTCTTTGTCTCTTCAGAGATAACTAAGTTATTTGACTTGTGGGTGTGGAACGGTAAGAGGCTGCAGTCCTGCCCTTAGGGACGGTGACAGCAGGCTCCCGTCCCAGGAAATGTTTAACAAAGCAAGGGCTATAAACTTTAAGTATTTAGGGGAAATGCAAAAACCAAGGCTTATCTAAAATGTCTGGAGTCCTTGCTAAAAGCTTACCTAAGATGTGAAAGAGATATATGCTAATTGAAGCCTATTGAGAACTGAAACAAAGGGACCATTTGGCCTTTCCTCTCTGTATAAAAGACGTTTGAAAATCTTGTTCCGGGCTCGGGATTCAAACAGAAAGCTCCCGAGTCCGGCCGGCCGTCAATAAACCATTTTTCCTTCTCAAAATCATTCCTGAGTCCTGGCCTCTCTATACTCAAATAATTGAACTTCTCTTAAATTCCACAACATTAATGGCGACCACGAAGGGACAAAAATGAAGGCCAGAGACGGTAGCATTTTGCTGCCCCTTCCAAATCCCCGAGGAAGCCGGGAGGACTCGGGTGAACCCCAAATCTGGGCGCCCCTGGATTAAATTTAATCCAGAAAAGATGTGGGCTCCACCAGAATCTTCCCGACAAAATCAAGGGGCAATGGAAGGTCTGAAGAGAAAGATTCTGGGAACGAAAAAGAGCTCCGAACAGGGAAGAAGGTAAGACTCCCCGGGTGAGCAGAGTCTGGAAGGCCCTAGTTTAATTGCTAGGAAGGGGAGGCTGATCACCTCCCGAGAGAACCCTAGTAGCCCCAGAAGGCTGGGGGGAAGCCGTTCTCTCTAGGCTTGGGAAAAGGAGGAAAACCGGGGAAAAGCCCTGGTGTTTTGGGTTTGTCTAACTGCATGTTAGAATCTGGTACTGGTCTTATATCCACTAAAGGAGTGGAGTCTCGATTTTAATAGGAAGGGTATTTATAGGTTCGAGTCCTAATATCCTGGAAATTGGTCTAGATTAAGGAAAACAAAACTTGGTTACAGGAAAATGGATCGGCTTTTCTGGTGGAGCTTGGTCTGGGTGTAAAGTTTAAACAGTGGAAAAGTCTAGCTGAAATCTTTTGTTATGGTGCTAATTTGTGAATGAATTTGCTTTATACCAAATGTTAAGTGTTCTGAGGTTTGTGATGGCTGTGGGGGCAGCCGTGGTGAAAATAAATATATAAACTTGTGAGTCAGATTAGTGACCTTTGTGCTTCTGTCTGTGTCAGCTCAATGTTAGTGTTGGAGTTGTGTCCTTACATGAAGTAGAATTACAGCTGAGCTGGAGCCCTCCCTTGCCATTGACAAGGGGGTGAAATGATTCTGGGGCAAAAGCTGAGGAGTCTGGATGTTTGCGGAGTCTAGATGTTTGTGCATGTTCTGGTGTCTTGTCTCTGGTCTGGCCCTTTGCCGGGGCTTGGAGGCCATCTGTGTCCACGCCAAGCACCCAAGTCTGTTGGGAATGTCCCAGTCAGGGCGGCTGGGTTCCTGGGAGAGTTGCCAAATTTGAGTAGGTTCTGTCTGCCCATTTTGGCTGAAAGCTGGAAAGGGGGGAGCGGCTTGCCCCTTTCCAGTGAGTCCACCCTTCTATTCATAAGCCGCATTCCTGTTTGTTGTGCACCCGGCTGCCTGGAAGGGGGGGAAGTGAAGGAGGTGAAAAGCAGAATCAGAATAAATGCAGTAAAGTTCCCTCCTTAGGGTGTCAAAGCCAAAATACGTTTGCATTCTGCTCAGGTTCTTAGAAGGTATTGTAGTAACCTTAAGTAAGAGAATGTGTTCTGTGAAGGTAAACTTTGTATTAAGGGTATAAATAATTATAAAAGTTTTACAAAGCATTGTTTAAGGTATTTAAGTGGCTAATTGCAGAAAGTCATTATTTAACAAAACTGAATTGATAATAATAATAATAAAAGGCAATTTTATAACAAACTTATTCGGCAGCCAATCTCCCCTGCCAACTTGCTTCCAAAAAAACTGTTTCTGGTATTACATGCTACTAAGTATTTAAAGTGAAGAAAAGTTCATTATTTTAACAAACTTGTTTAGTATTAATGGCAATTATATGTTGCAAGAAGTTTGCCTGGTATCTTAGTATGTGGGATATATGGAGTGTGTTTTTATTGTTAAGGCAACAGAAGATGATTTTGTCCTAAGATAAAATGATTGATTATTGGAAAGAGTAGAGTGTGGGAGAGAACCTGAATGAATACTGAAAGTGTAGAAGGTTTGTGGAAGGGAAATTTTTATGATTAAATTGAGTAAGATCAATATACAAAGAAAATATTTTATCAATAGCTTCTTGTGCTTTAACCTCATCATATCCTCAATGTTTGAAGAAGAGTTCTTTTAAAAGAACATTTTATGTTCTAGAAATCAAATCCTGAAAAGTAGCCTTTTATTTCAAACTAACTGCAAGAGATTTATTCTTTTACTTTAAAGGAAAAATTAAAGTAATGGTTAAGTTCATTTAATATAAGTTGAATGAAAGGTATTTAAAGGTGTTATAAAATTAATAGGTTTTAAAAAAATTAATAAAAACTGTAACTAAGAGTTAAAATCATTTATAAATGCATTTATATTGTAAAACAGTGGAAAGACAATAACTGAGATTATAGCTGGGTGAATTTAGCCTGGAACTATTATTTAAGTGTAAATTCTACACTAACCTTTCCTTTGTTTATGGTTGCTTCAGGCCTAACCTCGCCCTTTGCCTTTGCCTGTGGTTATTTCATAATTGAGAAGAGCTGGGACATCACTGTCTCCTCTTCTGGTATTAGTAACCCTTTCTCTCATGAATTCAAGTGTAAACTAAATAAATTGCTGCCTGATAGAATAAGGTTAAATGACCACTGGAGTTTTATTATCTCCAAAATCAAAAAGGGGGGTGGAGGGGGAGAAGTCTCCTGCCTTGACGGTCAGTGTTCCTAAGAGTGGCAATTCATGAGAGAAAGCAGTCTGTCTCCCTGAGGCTTCAAATAGCCTCGGTAAATATATAAAGTTAATCTTGTGGCTTATCCAAAATTCTGCTGATTTCAAAGTAAAGTGTAAAGTTCTGAAACAAAGTGGTGCTGAGGCATTGAGAACATTTTGGTTATTACAATCCATTGAGTGGGAAAGAAAATTCTTGTGGTAAGCTGCATGGTCATAGTGCAAGTTAAGAAGAGTTTCAAAAGTCTTTGAAAAGTTTAAAGTAACTAAAGTCATGTTGTTGTGTCAAACTATTCATGTCTGCCTATTTGCTCAAATTGTTAAAAAATATGCAGTTATATTTATAAATATTCTTAAAGCCCAAATTGAACTAAGCAGGATGAAAAAGTCATAGAAATCTGATTATGGAAACAATTGGGAAAGGGCCTCCTCTTTGCAAGAGCTTTTAAGGCAAGACTAGGTGTGGCAGATTAAACCTATCTACTAGGCTAGGGAATTAAGAATCAGTTTGCCTGGTAATTTCCCAGTTTAAACCTTTGTCAGCCATAAATTGCAAAAAAAAAAAAACACACACAAAGATTAGGTTAATTTTCACATAAGAAAAATGTTGATGTAACCTGGCGGCCTGCTGCCTCAGTCTCCCACTCCCGGGTTGGACAGCAGTGGAGGTGACCAGTTTAGGCCAGTCCTATGGGCAGTGGAAGGATGCCCAAGAAGGAGCTAACTAAGTGCCATTTCAGCACTAAATTCTATTCCTTATTTGAAAAAGGGGGGAGCAGGTAAAAACTAAAATGGTTGGAATGTGATAGAAGAAGCAGTTAAATCAAACTTTTGCGTGGGAAAGTTAAATCTCAGATAAGCTGTAACTTCTGAAGTATCCAATCTATGGAAAAACAGGAAGAGCTTGCATGCTAGGCTTAGGGGTATAAATTGTCATTTTTCTTTGTTCGGGGCACCAGCCATATCTGGCTCTGCGCCCCTTCTTGCAAGATTGAGAATAAAGTATTTTCTTCTCCACAATCTGGTGAGCCTTATTTTCTTCCAGAAGATTTCTTTCCAACAAAATAAGGTAATTAGTGGCTCTATTAACAAATTTCAGTAAGTAAAGGAAAGTCCATAAAAACTATGGAGAGATCTTTCCTGGGTTATGATTTTAAAAAATTAAGTAATTGTGTAATGTGTTTTGAAACCTGGAAGTCAGTATGCATGTGTTTTAAAACCTGGTAGTCAGTTATGCTTTTAAATTAATAATTTTCATAACTTAAAGAAAAGAAGTTTTTAGCTTCCTGTAAGGGAAAAAGAGAACATTCCTTGCATAAACTATTATGGTTTCAATTTTATTTAACTTGAGTGTAATCTCCCATAGTTAATTTATAAACTAAATTAACATATGTACAAAATCTTTACAGTAATGAAAATTGTAAGTGAAAATTGTAAGTTCACATTGGTGAAATTAGGCTAAAGGGAAAAGATTGTAGATATGCTCTCTTAAATAGAGAGTAAATTTCTTTCATTGGTAATTGTAATTTAGTAAGTTTATTTAAACATGAGGTGGCTACTCAATGTGGTTATAGTCAATTATAAAGAGTTTGTAAAACATCTTCCAAACTGAAAATGTTTAAATAGTTCTAGTTGTAGAAGTTATTGTTAACTAAAGAAACTTAGATTGGTATTGGTAGCAGAAATAACTTCATGATAATAAACCTGTCTGAAGGCCACTGCAAAATACACATTTAAGTAAATGGTAATAAAAGGTTGTCTTGATTCTATTGGAAATATTCTGTTTTCATTCTAACAATGAAAAATAATATTTTTCCTCTATTACTAAAGTGAAGTACCTACTGTTATCTTCATAGTAAAATTGTGTAAGTAGATGGTCATTTGATATATGTATTGCGTTAAGTTGTTTAAAATATATATAAAACAAGGAATAGACTTTGACATTGTCAAACTCTTGTGCATTGGAACCAGGCCTTGTATACATTACAGGTGGCCTCTCCATGTGAGTTATTGGCTAGGCTGGTCACTGACCCCTCAATTAAAAATATGTGCTATATCAGTCTCTGGTTCTGCTCCTGAAGTTGATGGAAACTATATTGCAGTTTCAAGCTCCTGCAGCCAATAATGACTTGGTACAGCCAAGTGTACAATGGATATCGCTTCCAGACTGGCACTGTTCCATGGTGCCAGAGAGCGCTATGCACCAGGCTAGTAGAATACTGGAAAATCTCTCTAAGATGAAGGATGCTGCAACTTGCTCACTGCGTTGAAGAACATGCTGAGTGGAGCCATGATACCAGGAGACTGTAAGTAAAACTTGAGCACAATTGGCATTATGGCCTGCTCTCATGGAGAGATAACATGTAAAGTATTACAAACCTGAAACTCAAAACTAATAATGGCAACTCTGAATCCTTATGCATTAAGTAATACATTAGTTAATATTAAGTGCTGTACTTTTATCCTGTACTAAATATATGCCTAATAATTGTAATGTTATCTTTTCTATTTTGGATCAAGTGCAGAAGTATATTAGACATGTTAAATTCCTGGTAAAATCATTTTCTAAACAGTTAATAACATGTCTATAGAATAAGGTGGCAGTCTCAGCCAGTCTCAGTCAACTTCTATATTCTGCTGTACTCTGCTGTGTAGCAAAAGTGAGGCTTGCTTGCTGATGGTGAGTCACCTATTGAACAAGTCAAAATTGCTAGAAATTGTACAATGAAAACCAAGGTGTAAAAATCTTTATTCTGTAGTTCTGATCACTCCCACAGGTGAAAACTAAGAGTATTTCCAAATTAGTGTTCTAATCCTGAGTGAAGCCAGTTGCCCAAGGAGTGCCAGTTCACCAGGAGCATCTGACAGAGTGAATGAGTGTCAATCATTGAACAGCTTGGAATGTGTCTTCAGACAAAGCTAAGTGTCTGTTGCAATTTCTCTCTAAAGATGGATAACTTAAAAAAGAATATATATGCTGTTCCCACCAGCTTTTAAGGAATGCCATCTTTATAGGCATCTAATCTTGTCTATCTCTGTAATCCAATGTGTCCTCTTTAAAAAAACGGGTATTCCAAATTTTAATTAAGTTTGTTTCTTTCAGAGTGAACATCTTATTAACCATATGAAAACTTCATCCAACTTCGTACAGAATGCCAGATCCATCTTCCTCCAGTTAGAATAAATTAAAGAGTTCTACACCTTATTAGGCAATGACTACAGCCCATGGCCAGCAGGAAGCAGTTACAGAAAAGAGATCGTCTCCCTTCAGCATCCCTTTTAAATTAAAGGTGTAAACTCTTTAAGAGTAAAATAAAAGTAATAGATGGATCTGGAACCTGACTGGAAATCCACGTGAGTGCCAGTGGCAGCAGAATAACTGCGGGAGGCCCCTGCCCAAGATTCTGCTGTCCAGAATGAAAAGTTCTAAACTTCTAAAAACGGTCCTTGATGCTGTACTAAAGACTGATAAATAATCAGTCAAGACAACAAACAGTCATCCACCTCATAGCTACAACAATAATTATGCCAAAGCTTAGCAAGTAAACTTTGACAAAGGGGGGGAATGATGTGGGCTATGGGTGGAAGGCTCTTTGTCTCTTCAGAGATAACTAAGTTATTTGACTTGTGGGTGTGGAACGGTAAGAGGCTGCAGTCCTGCCCTTAGGGACGGTGACAGCAGGCTCCCGTCCCAGGAAATGTTTAACAAAGCAAGGGCTATAAACTTTAAGTATTTAGGGGAAATGCAAAAACCAAGGCTTATCTAAAATGTCTGGAGTCCTTGCTAAAAGCTTACCTAAGATGTGAAAGAGATATATGCTAATTGAAGCCTATTGAGAACTGAAACAAAGGGACCATTTGGCCTTTCCTCTCTGTATAAAAGACGTTTGAAAATCTTGTTCCGGGCTCGGGATTCAAACAGAAAGCTCCCGAGTCCGGCCGGCCGTCAATAAACCATTTTTCCTTCTCAAAATCATTCCTGAGTCCTGGCCTCTCTATACTCAAATAATTGAACTTCTCTTAAATTCCACAACATGTTGACTTCATTTTTAGAGAGGTTTTGGATCACAGAAGAGTCAAAACAGTGGTAGGGAGGATCACTGGTGCAGGTGTCAGTGATGGGGGTGGTGCACAGGAAGGTGTTCACCTGGGGCATGCCTCTAAGGCATATGAATATGTTCAAGTATTCAAGGGCATTGTCTCAGTGGTGGAGATCTATACAATAACCAATAAAATATTGAATTCCCATTCAGGGGAGTCCTGATTACTTTTTCTTTAAGGGTTAGCCTTTTCTCTCCAATTCCTTTTACAATACCTAAGTTCTTTTTCCATTAGAAACTGGGAGCACCTGGGATAGGTGGGTCACAGGACCTTGAGTCCAGTCTAAGAAGGTCGATTTTTTAAAAAAATTGTGTAACCAATGACTTTCCCTCTTCCCCCTTTCCTGTTTATCAATGAGGAAAAGGAAGACCAATGTCTTTTATGATGTGTGAATGGGTAGTTGCTTATCTGACTATGGAAATATTTTTCCTTGTTTTTAATAAACATTTGTTTAGTGCTTTCAAAAGGCCAGAATTGCCTTGAGATTGCTTATGCAAAATCTTATTTAATCCATCCAACTGTGAAGTAGTTAAGGAAATAGATATTTAGAAAATTTAAGGACGTTACCTGATATCACAAAGAAGTAACAAAATTGAGTTTTAGCCACTGGTAATTTTTCAAAGTACACAGGCGTACTCACTATAGCAGTGTTTCTTATACTGGTTGTTGATGGACCTCTGGGGTTAATTTTTTTTTTTCCAAAAAAACTGCAAGTCTAGGAATTTAAAATTGTTTTCTTTTATTTTGATAAAAATCTAAACACCCATCCTCAGGATCAACTTGATGAGCATCTTGCAGGTGATTACAGACAGGTGATCCAGTGCCCATACTTGCATTAGTATTTACAACTAAGTATACACCAAGTGAAGACCAAATGTGGATGGAACTTGCTGATGGTTAATGGGTTTCCAATAGTTTGAACAGAGAAAAATGCTGGGATACCTGAGTTATCCCATGACAAATGATGATACAGGGATGCCAGCTATAAAGAACCTGTAACTGCATCTCAGAAAAGTTACCTTCAACCTCTAAAATTCTGTATTTCTGGTGGATTACCATGTCATTCAGGGTCCAGGCAGGAAACAGATGGCATAATTAAGGGGTATAATGGAGGAGAATTTAATGAAGAGACTATTTACAAAGGTGTGATCAAGAAGGGAAATCCAAGAGAGATTTTACAGTGTCCCAGATTAAGTAATAGCAGGGAATTTGAAGGGGTCAGGGAGGAAGCTATTACTACACCTGGAGAAAGAGCTATGACTCTAAGTAAAAGGACACAGGCAGGACTTTGCACCTCAGCAGAGAGTAAATATGCGAGAAGAAGAAATACCCTGTCTTTACTCTTATCCCTATGTAGTACCAATCTCCTGCTGTTGAGCCTCACTGCCTGAACCTAACCAAAAGCCAAACAGCTAAGTGCCTTTTATTAAGTTCATACAAGTGAGCCTTCCTGGGGCACAAACAGGAGTAGAGAATGCTAAAGAGTTTATCTGGTGTAGCCAATGAAGATATCCAGCCTGGATATCTTCAGTGATGTGTTGCTGTGTCCCGATAACATTTAAGTTGATGTTTTATTTTCTGGAACATATAAATATTTATTAATCCTTGTTATTGAGGGAGATTAAGATTCTAGGCTCATCTTTCTTCCCCCAACTGCATGGAGATAAGACAAATCACTCTACCAAGTATACTTAGACAAAGAGTCTGAGAATTAGTCTCGTTTAAATTAACAAATAACATTCTCACTTACTTGCATTTCAATTTTTTAAGTGGAAATTTAAGCATTTGAGTTAAAGTCAGAAAATAAGGACATATATAAAAGTGTATCTTCCTGACTAATTGTTCTGAAATAAAAGGCTGAAAATTGCTATTGAATGATAAATGATTTTAAAAATGACCTTAACTGACTGGTATGATGAATCTGAGTTAAGAAAAGGGAAGGTCCTCAATTCTACTATAAAAATTAAATTGCCCAAACACAGTATTAGGAAAACTACGCTTAATAATAATTCTTGAAACGAAAACCTGTAGTTTGGATGAACACAAGGCTTGCTATGAGCTAAAATGTGCAACAATTGATAAGAAAATTAATGGAATCTTAGGCCAAAGCAAGGTTAAGAAACTCATGATCAAGGGAATAAATAATTCCATAGAATTTTGCACAGATTAAACAATACCCAGAATATTGAACTCCATTCAGAAGAATATTGGCATAATGGTGACCAGGTAGTGAAGGTTATACAAAGGAAACTAGGTTATAAGAATACCTTTAAAAACTAGGATGCAAACCCCGAGAATTTAAAGATTTGTTATGGTAAACAGTCAAGCTTTACGTAAGAGGTATTAGATTGGTTATGTGGTATTCAGTTGGCAAACCTTAGTAAAATAAGAGAAGTTGAGAGTCAAGAAGGAAGTAGCATTGAATCTGAGCCTTGAGTAATCAGGAGAATTACATCCGATGGAAATAGTGGAAAGAGGCAGAAGATTTGCAAATGTGAAAACGTAAAGACACAAGAACTTGAAATTCCTGGTAGACCAGCCACTGGCTCGGCACCCCTGGCAACCTCCAATACTACCAACCCTACCGAAGACCTCATTATCTAATATTTCTATACGGATATTCCAATGACACTGCCTGAGTTTGAATTCATTTTTTTCCTAAAGAGGACACTAGAAAGTTCCTTAGGCTAACTGACTGAACAGGAGCCTGTACTTGCCACTGAATGTTTACCAACAGAATGAGGTAAAAGAATACTAAGGTCTGTGTTGTCCCAGACACTATTTACTGTGTTTCAGGGGTCAAGGGTAACAGTTCCACTGGGAATGCTGTTTGAGCAAAAAATTAAATAATTAAATAAGTCAAAATGGGTTTAAATGAAGTTGTGGAATAAATAGCTTCACACAAAAAAAGGAAACTATGTCAGTGAAACAAGAAAGAAAGACAAATATATCACCTGCAACCTTCCATACAAATGTCTCAACTTCTAGCCAATTGCACCTGAATATACTCATTTAATCAAGTAGAATATGTGGATTCCTAGCAATCAATCAAAGGGGTTGGCTGTGACAAGTGCCTGGCATACAAAGTCAGACTTCAGATTGGAACATTTTGTACCCTCAAACACAATGAACTCTCAAGACCAGCTGCCTGTTGGAGGTGTTTTAGCAATATAACTTTTTTACAACTTCTACCTTAGTTATGCCCTAAAAGCTATTTAATACAGCTGTGGTTGTATTTCATCCCTTATTAGAGTCCTCAGGATATACTGTCTTCCATTTGGGGAGGAAAAAGTACTGACCAATCTCCAGGAGGACATAAAATTAAAGGTGATTTCCTCCCAGAATTGGTAGGAACTGTAATTATTGTACAGTGCAAGTAACAGACATCTCCAGGACCCTCTATAGACTTCAGCAGGCTGTTGGGAGATGGCTGTTTGCTGGTACGTGAATAACCTGCAACCAAGGGTAATTGCTGAGTGCATACAATGTGCCAAACTCTGTGCTAAGTGTTTTACATGCATCATATCATTTAGCCCTCCCAACACCCTTGGGAAATCCTGATGTTATACTATAGATGTTCTGAATTTGACTCTGACTAACTAGAAGTCCATCAGAGGTTTTTGAGGAAAGGAATAATATGAAATGAATTCTGGCTCTTATGTTATGGATATATTATAATGAAGAAATTGGAAGAGCAGATAGAAAGTTACTGCAATCCAGAGGAGAAATAATGGTGGTACAAACTAAGGTAGAAACAGTGGAGGTAGCAGCAATGTTATGAGGGTAGAGGTGAACAGATTTGATGGCTGTTCAGAAGTCAAGTATGATGAAAGATAGGAGTCAAGGTTGACCCTAAGGTTTCTGAAGGATGAAATTTCCATTTACTGACATGGAGAAGTTGGTGGGAGGAATGGAATGGAGGCAGTTGGAAGTCAGAGTTTGGTTTTGAATAAAAATTTGTGAAGCCTGTTTGGGTGGAAAAGTCAACTAGGCAGATAGATGTAAGATTTTGGAATTTAGGTAAATGGATATTAGAATTTAGGTTAGACTGTTGAAATAAATATGGGGATCGTCTTTGTGTAGATAATATATAGGCCATGTGGCTGGATGATATTACCTTTAGAATGAGTAGAAAGAAAATAGATCGGAGGGCTGAGTGCATTGGCCTAAATTGCAATAACATTTTCATCATTAGGCCCATCTGTTCAGATGTATTACTACCCCCTCTCCAACATGTACTTGCAACATCTCTACCAGAGAGAAAACTATATACCAGATAGAAAAACTATATAGAATTCTGTATTTGGGCAAGGTCAAGGAGTTAAGGAAAAATCATGGAGAAGACCGGCCAGGGAACAGTCAGTGAATTTGAAGGAGAACCAAGAGAGTATGTGCTGAAAGCCAGGAAGTAAAGGTGTTTAAGAGGGAGGGAATAAACAACTGTATCAAGCTCTGCTGGTGCACTGACTAAGAAGATTAAGGAAATCAGATTGGAATGTGTCCAAGAGGGACTTGGAAGAGAGGAACAAAAGAAAGAAGGGTCAAAATAAATGCACTAGTTTATACTCCTACAAGCAGTCTTGCTGTGACTTCTTATCACTCGTGGCAAAAGAAAAAGATATCCCTGTAAGGCATCCCTAGGCAGAGCCCCACTGAAAAAAATGTCTGCACATCTCTGAATTCTAGCTTATCTGCCCCTCCTCCACAACTAAGCACAAGCTTCAACTTTAAATAATGTCTTGTTTTCCTCCTTATTCTTCAGCCATTAATTACCAGTACCCAATTTTTCCCCAGGAGTAATCAAATACCTCTAAGTTATTTATCTTAAAAGAGTTGGCCCTTTTATGTATGCAGATTCATTTTACATTTAATAAAAAATTGCTTCCCTGTGAGATTATCTAGATTAAAATGATACCTATTGAATCTCTCAGTCTTTAAACATGGTTATATCAATCCAATCACATCCATTTGTTGAAAATAAGAGCACATTTCTTTCCAGATTATTATGGCCAGTCACAATTCTTGATGAACATATTCCTGGCAAGGCACTATCTTAAGGCCTATTTTAATGTCTGAGATCATTTTAGTCTATTAGTTGATTCTTTTATTAGCAAAGAAATCTTTCTGTAATGTTAAGTGGAATACATTGATTTTTTTTTTTTAATTTGTGCTTATTTCCCTCAAAACTTTATGCCTGTTAGGGAAAATATTTTCTACTCATAAAGCAGAATATTGATAACTAGGACTAGGTCTGCATTATTTAGCCTGATTTTGTTTTACAAAAGAGGAAACTGAGGCCCAAATTATATAAAGCAGGGATTCTTAACCAGAGATCCATAAGCTTGAATTGAAATTAAAAACAACATTATTCTTGTGGGGATGTGTTGTTATGGGTGTGATATATTTATTAAATAATATACAATATAGTGTGTACTTAGTGAAGGGGCCCTGGTTTTCACCTGACTGACAAAGGCATCCATGGAACAAAAAAGGTTAAGAACCCCTGCTACAGAAAGACACATATTAAAGTAGGAATGTGTGACTTGGACCAGCTTACTCCTCATCATAGAATAGGCACAGAAATGATGCTTAGCTCATAGAGTTGTGAAACTAGATGAAACGATAAACACAAGGCCCTTCACCTGGTGCTGGGACCACAGAAATCACTCAATAAACATCATCTATTCTTAAGCAGTCTGCCTAAAAGCAGAATCCTTTTACCAAACTTTGCCTTTGCTACTCTTGCCTCTGGGCCAGGACACCTTCCAGACTTGACACAATACCAGAGTTTGTGCCACACTGGCCAAATCATATCAGAGGGTGAAAATGGAAATGAGAATCTGTGTGAAGTCTGTATTCAAAGCAGTGGTTATTTAATTTCTACCAGATGAAATTTTTTCACCCCCAGGTTATTTACTCATTCAGCATCCTGGTGGGTCTTTCAAAGGGCAAATGCCTCAGTGAGTCAGGTTGCTCTGATGAGGAGTGCAGCTGCTGGGAAGGAAAGAACACTACTGTCACTGCCAATTGCAGGGTTCTCCCTGTACATAAGAGACATTGTGGACACATCAGCAATGAGACAAGATGAAGGGCATGGTGAAGGGTGAGAGCTCAAAACTCATACCTTTTCTAATGGGATCAACAGCCTCACCCTTCTGGCTGCTTTCAAGCAATCTGAAGATCTTTGTACTGTCCTGAACTATTTTTAATTCAGACAAATTACCTCCTGTGGGGTGGTATGCCAGTCAAATTTTCAAGACTTTACTGTAAATGCTTTTTTTGGCCTACTTTTATTTTATTTATTTTTAGTGCCTTCATCTCTCACTTTTTATATGGAAAGGAGGAAGTACCAGAACAAGGGAAATGGCTTTGAGGAGAGTACATGACCTAAATATAGAAGACAAAATGTCTTTTCTTTCTACAGTTATCTCTGCATGGGTCATTCCTATTTGGGATCACAGATACTCCAGACTCAATTTAGATGGAATCTTAAATTCACTTAGGTAGAAAAATCAGAGAGCCATATATTTCCACAATTTTCTTCCTTGAAAGATGTGAAGCACTGAGAACTCTCTAAGAAATCCTGCAGTATAAAATGTATTTTGAGTTTTTTCTTATTTATAATAGACTTTATTTTTAGAGAAGTTTCAGATTTACAGAAAAATTACGACCAAAGCTCAAAGTATTCCTGTATGACCTATACCCAGTTTTCCTGATGATTGACATCTTACATAGCATGTTTGTTGTAATTGGTATAATCTTATTATTAACTAAATTCCACACTTTGTCCATATTTCTTTATTTTTTACCTAAGTGTCTTTTTCTATTTGTTACAGTCCAACTCCTAAAGGGCACAAGTTGTTGTTGCTGCAAGACCAAAGAATGCACCTGGCACAAGGCATAAGCTTTATTGGTTCTTGTGGACAGGAGAAGCCTTTCAATGGCAGTAGTTCAGAGAATGAGGATGGCACTCCTCAAAAAGACAGGAAAATGAGAGGTGATAGAGGCGTTAGAGAACAAGGACATCCCATAGGGTCTGAGAACAGAATTCCTGCTAGGGTCACATGAAGTGTATATATGGGGCCTGGTGATATTTTCACCCTGCTCATATGAAGAACATTTACCAAGGATGGTTTATTGCTTTAGGAAGATTTTGGTTTATGATACCATATATACAGTCTCTCCTCTCTGGGTAGGGTTATTAACCTTTAACTTATGTCTAGGTCATGCAGGCTGCTATTTGCTGAGGACTTGGAGGGTAGGGGTAGGGGCCCTGGGTCCCCACACTGTTCCAGAATCCCATCCAAGGTATCACATTATATTTAGTTGTCATATTGATGTGGGCTTTGGGTGGGAGGCTCTTTGTCTCTTCAGAGATAACCTAAATTATCTGTGACTTATGGGTGTGGGGCTTGGTGACCATGGCAAGGACTCCAGTCCCAGGAAACAGTTTAACAATGCAAGGTCTATAAACTTTTAAGTATTCAGGGGAAAAGCAAACCAAATATGCTAAATGCTTATCTAGAATGCCTGAGGTCCATGCTAAAAGTTTACCTAAGATGTGGAAATATATGCTAATTCAAGCCTATTGAGAACTGAAACAAAAGGACCATTTGGCCTTTCCTCTCTGTATAAAAGGGACTCAAAAATCTTGTTCCAGGCAGGCTCAGGATTGAAACAGAAAGTTCCCGAGTCTGGCCGGCCATCAATAAACCATTTTTCCTTCTCAAAATCATTCCTGAGTCCTGGCCTCTCTATACGCAAATAATTGAACCTCTCTCAAATTCTACAACAATATCTCCATAGGTTCCTTTTTTTTTTTTTTATCAAATTGCCAGTTTTGAGGAGAGCAAATATTTTGCAGAATGCCCCTCTATTGATTTGTCTGATGTTTTTCTCATGATTAGACTGGCATAAATTTGGAGGAGAAAGATTACAGAGGTAAAACACCATTTTCATTTCATCATAGCACAGGCACATGCTATCAAAATGATTCATCTATCATTGATGTTTCCTTTTCCTTTTATTACCTGACTGAGGTAGTGGTTGCCAGGTTTCTCTACTGTAAAGTGACTCTTTTTTTTTTTTTTTTTGCCATTTTCCATACTGTATTCTTTAGAAGGAAGTCATTATATGCATCCTGTACTTAAAGACTCTGAAGTTATTATCCCTCTCCCTGAGGACAGTTTATCTACATAAATTACTTGGAATTCTTCTGCACAGATTTGTCAGTTTCCCCACTTCTTCATTTATTAAATCATTTTCTCACATCCGTATGGACTCATGGATATTTATTTTATGATTTGGATTATAATACAGTATTTTATTTTCTTGCTCAAATTTTTCTAGCTTTAGCCTTTGGAAAGTCTTTCAGTTGGCTCCTAAGTCCCTTTGAAATTTTTCCATCAGTGTGGGCTTTTGTTTTGCTTTGTTTTAAACACTTCCTTACTTTTCAGCTCTACAAGATGCTCCAGCCTCATCTTGTATATTTTCTGCCTAAGCCCTAGGTGCAGGGTCATTGCTTCTAAGCCCTATCATCTGACAAAGCAAATAAATATATGTGTGTATATTAGTCTGTGCATACATATATGTAACCTCTTGGAGCTATACTAATCTAAACATCATTCATACTGGTTCTAATCCATTCTAATCTGTTACCCCATGGATCATTCTAACCTCCCCTTGCTTATCTGTAAATTCCATTCTAAGGGTGGGAAACCTGGCTCCCACCATTTATCATCTGCATTAGTTTCCTATAGCTGCTGTAACAAACTACCATAAACTAGGTGGCTAAAAAAAAAAACCACACAACAAAACAAAAAGCAAAAACCCAGAAAGTTATTCTCTTATAGCTCTGGAAGCAGAAGTTCAAAATCAGTTTCTCTGGGCCAAAATCAAGGTGCCAGCATGGCTCCCTCTCTCTGGAGGCTCTATGGGAAAATATGCTTTTTGCCTCTTCCAGCTTCTGGTGGTTCCTGGCATGCCTTAATTGTGGCCATATCACTCCTATATTTGCTTCCTTGATCCCATTGCCTTCTATTCTTCTTCTGCATATAATCTCCCTCTGACTCTCTCTTAGAAGGATACTTGGGATTACATCTAGGGTTCACCTGGATAATCCATGAAACTCTTCCCATCCCAAGACCTGCAAAGAGAATTTTCTAAGTAAAGTAACATTTATAGATTCCAGAGATTAGGCCCTGATATCTTTGGGGGCCATTATTCAGCCTATTTACTTATCTAATTCCATTATATCTGTATTGTAGTATCAGAACCTGTATTCCCATTGGAAACAGCTTTATCAACTAAAGTACAACATACATACAGTTTCTTTTGTCTTTAGTCTTAGAGAATCCATCATTTCCAAACTTAAGTCAGCCTCTTGTCCACTTCCAGTGAGGTTGCCTCATTCATCTGTGATTCAGTTAGATTCTCTTATCATTGTCAGCATTCCTTCCTGGGATTCTCCCAAACACCTAAATGATTTTTCCACTTAAATGAATTAAGATTCACTCTGTGCTGTAAAGTTCTATGGGTACTGACAAATGTGTAATGTAATGTATCTACCATTATAGTATCATAAAAAAATAGTTTTAGCACCCTAACAAATTCCTTGCATTTCACTTATTCAACCCTCTATCCTTTACCCTGAACCCATGGAAACCAATGATCTTTCTACTGGCTCTACAGTTTTGCCCTTTCCAGAATGTCATATAATTAAAGTCATATGGGATGTGTCTTTTCAGACTAGCTTCTTTAATGTAACAATACACATTTAAGTTTCATCCATGTCTTTTCACAGCTTGATAGGTCATTTCTTTTTATTGTTGAATAATATTCCATTGTATTTGTTTATCCCTTCACCTATTGAAGGACATATCGGTTACTTCCAATTTTTGATAATTATGAAAAAAGCTGCTATAAATATTTGTGTTTAGGTTTTTGTGTAGACATACATTTTCAACTCATTTGGGTAAATGTCTAGATGCACAATTGCTGGACCATCTCTTAAGACTATGTTTAACTCTCCAAAAAAGTGCCAAATTATCTTCCAAAGTGTCTGTACCATTTTGCATTTCCACCAGCAGTGAATAAGAATTCCTCCTGTTGACTGCACTTGATGTTGCCTGTCTTTTGGATTTTAGCCATTCAAGTAGGTATGTAGTGGTATCCCCTTGGTTGGTTTAATTTGCAATTCCCTAACAAAAGACGATGTTGAGTGTTTCTTCATATGCTTATTTGCCATGTATATGTATTGTTTGATGAGGTGTCTGTTCAGAACTTTTGCCCATTTTTTAAAAATTGGAGTTTTCTCATTGTTGATTTATCAGAGTTCTTCATATATTTTGGATACAAGTATTTTTATCAGATATACATTTTTAAACTATTTTCTCCCTTTGTGTGGTTTGACTTTCAAATATCTACAAAATAGTTTGCTAGAATTTTGATTGGGACTAAATTGATCATATAGAAAAAGTTGGGAAAATTGACAACTTAAAAATGCAGTCTTCTAATTTATGAACATGGACTAGCTCTCCACATATTTAAACGTTTCTTCATGACTTTCATCAGAGTTTTATCATTTTATGCAAATAAATCTCATATGTATTTTATTGATTTATACCTAAATATTTATTTTATTGTTTCTATTATAAATGGTGTTTAATTTTTTTTCTAATCCAATTGTTCATTTCCTGAATATAGGAAAACAATTGACTTTTGTATATTAATCTTAAGGTTGTGCAAACTTGTTATTCGCATCTATTTCCAGGTGTTATATTGTCAATTCTTTGGGATTTTCTACATAAGCAATCATGTCATCTACAAACGAAGATGCTTTTTTATTATTTCTTTTCTAGTCTTTATACCTTATAGTTCCTTTCCTTGTCTTATTGCACTAGTTGGGACTTTCAGTGTAATAATGAAATAAGATTGGAGAGAGGGAACATCTTGCTTTGTTCCCAGTTGTTAGGGGAAAGCATCCAGTTTCTCACCATAAAGATGATATTAACTCTAAGTGTTCATTTGGTTGTGGGGTTTTTTTGCAGATCATTTTGACTGTTTAAATTCTGTGTTTTCCAAACTTATTTGACTATGAGATCCTTTGTTTGAAGTATGTCCATTAACATTTCATTGAACACTGGTACTCCATGGAAAATAATTTATGAAACACTATATTATGGTAATAATTGTTCAGGAGAAACAGGTCAAATTTGCCCTCCCTGGAAATTAAGATCATTCTAGAGAGGGATAAGAGAAACATTGGAATGATGTCATCACCTGGTTACCAGAAAAACTGGAACTGGCAAATGGATATATAAGGTTTCATATCATGTTTTCTAACATTAATATCCACCTAGAATAGGCATTTATTCAAAAAGAGACTTGTTTTGTGCTGCCTGGAGTATTGTAAGTTACAGAGATACAAAGATGATGAATAAAGCATAATTCTTGTAATGGAGGAATCCACCATTTTGTGAAGAAATATTGATTAATCTCTAAGTTTAATATAACTATCCTTGTATGGAAAAGAAAACACCTCAGAATTTCCCCTTAGGGAGAACCCTTCCAGATAAATGACTCTATGAGTTTAACTCTAGAAATATTTTCTATTTGGGACCCTTATTAATTATCTTAGATATATGAAAAAGTATAAAAATCACAATAAAGCAACCATTATCTACCACCTACTTAAGAAATAAAACACAGCCAATATACTTGAAGTCCATGTATTCACCTCTGTAATTATTCAGATTCCTGTTCCTCTCCACAAGTAACTTATTTTCAAATGGGTATTCATTTTTTTTCATGAATATCTTTATATTTTACTATGTGTATGTATTCCTAAACAATACATGATATTTGAGCACATTTTTAGCTTTTATGTATATGATTTTATAATGAATACAGCTTTTTTCACTGGAGTTCTTCACTTTATTTTTATGAAACATGGACACATTGACAAGTATTTCCATTACTGAATAATGTCCCATGTAGAGCACAATAAACTTTTCTCTTCTCTTCTTGATGACATTTAGGTTCCTTCCAATTCTTTGCTTTTTCAAACAACACTGTCATGAACATTATTACACATATCTCCTGGGCTTATGTGCCAGTGTTGCAATCAGGTGTATGCCTAGAAGTGGAGCTGCTGCCCAGAAGGGGATGTGCACCTTCATCTTAACTATTTTTTGCTAAATTGCTCTCCAGAGTTAGTCCATTTTTTAAATTCATCAGCATTGTGAGTTCCCATTTCTTTACATTTTTACCAACAATTTGCTAATCCGATGGTTGTGGAGTGTTAACTGACTTGTGACTGATTAGTAGAGAAGTTGAGCAACTTTTCTTGTTATGCCGTCCATGCAGTTTTCCTCTTCTGTAAATCCCCAGTTCATAATCCTTGCCCACTTCTCTTTTAGGGTTATTCATCCAAATATTCTGGATACTAACTAATTCTTTGATAAATAGGCTCCAAATATTTTTTCCAGTCTATATTTGTCTTTTTCCTTTTTTTGTATGTTGTGATACAGATAAGTCTTTAATTTAAGGAATCCTTGCCTAAACTTAGGTCATAAAAATATAATCCTATTTTTTCATTGAAAGCTTTTAAATGTTACTTCCACATTTAGGTTTTATTCTATCTGGAATTGATTTTTATGCATGTTTATGCTAAACATATAATTATATTTCATTCTAGAGACTAACCTATTTTCCTAGGGCACTTTATCAAAATGCCCATCCTTACCTAACTGGTTTGCCAAAAGAACTATGGCAAATCAATTTTCCATATATCTGCATAATTATTTTGGAGCTCTTTTATGTTCAATTGATCTATTTCCTTTCTTTTAACCATTCTGTGTCTAAAAATCTTTGTCTTATTTACTAGAGCTTTATAAAGACTCTTGATATATGAAAAGATAAATCCCATCACCACCACTAATTTCTTTCTTCTTCAAATTGTTTTAGCTACTCTTGGTCCTTTTCTTTCAAATGTCTTAAAAACAAGGTTGAAAAATCCCTGTTGGTATTCATTTCAAATTGCACTGCCCTTATAGATTATAATCTTGGAAGAATGGACATATTAATGTTATTAAATCTTATTATCCATGTACATGGATTAAGTTTTCATGTAGCTAGGACTTTTAAAATATTGTTCAATGCAGTTTTATAAGTCTATCACCATTGTTCTCAAGCTTCATCTATGATGATTCATTCATAGGTATGTTTTATTTGTGGCTTGCCTTAACTACACTTGTGTACATGTTTGCAGGCCAGCTCATTGAAGCTGGCCTGAGCTGGACAGCTCTAACAAGTTGCTCCTGCAGGTTTGCCAAGTGGCTTTCCTCCACAGGACCTATCCTACTTAGTTCAGCAGGCTAGTCCTCACATGTTCTGCCCATGGTGATGGCAGAGGGACAAGAAACAGTTTTACTGTCAGGCTCATTCCAAGACCTTGCTTGCATCATCCCTATAAATCCTGTTGGCCAAAAATAGCCCATGGCAGAATCCCAAGTCAAGGGTAGGGAAGTCCACACAATGTGTTGTGAGAAGAATTGCACAGTTACATAACAAAGGGTATGGACACAGTTAAGAATGAAGAATTAAAGTCAATAATGCAATCAACTACAGGGTGTTCTGATACATTGCTTATCATTGCAAGTTGCAAAAATCTTATTATTAAGTACATAAATTTAATAATTATCTTCTGTAATTTTGTTATGGGGAAAAAAGTCCAAATAACATTACCAATCTCTTTTTTTCTCTTATTATGAGAAAAATATGAGCAAATTGGCTAGCACCAATAAATTTCTATATCCAGGACATGGCTTGCCCTAGAGTCTTCTCAAGGCCTGAAATTCTACTTTACCTCTTAAATCTACTAATCCCTATATTTGTCAAAGAAATATTCTGTTTCATGAACCAATTTAGTTTGAAAGTCTCAAGAAGTTCTTCACATATTCAAATAAAATTTATCACATGGGCATATTAATCCTAGTTCAGTCAGGAAAACAATCACTATAAGTATTATAAGGAAAAGGGTAGGAACTGGGACTTAGACAAATGTGGAATGTACTATGGGAGTGTGGTGGTTTGAAGTGTATGCATTTTAGGAAAACATATTCATAAATTCAACCCAACCCTGTGGGCGGGAACCCATTATAACTACAACTTTTTGATGATGTTACTTCAGTTAAGCTGTGGTCCAGCCCAGTCAGGATAGGTCTTAATCCAATTACTGGACTTCTCTATAAGCAGAATGAAATTCAGACGCAGAGAGAGGAGGCAAGAAGCTGAAATTCAAGGGAACCCAGAAGGAAACAGGGAGGCCAGGAGAGGCCATCATGTGCAACAAGGAATGGAAAGTGTATAGAAATAAATATAACCAAGAATGCATAAAACTTTTTAGAGAAAATGTTTTAATTATATAAAGGAAGGAAAAGAAAATCTGAATAAACCGAGTAATAATATAGAATAGACATCAGTTCTATCCCAACTTAATCTAAAAATTCAACACAATACCCATAAAAAGTACAGCTGAAGAGACTGTTCTTTTTTAAAGTTATCTTAGTGATTCAAAGGTTTAGATGAAAGAAGAGAAGCCAAAGAATTGCTAAGATAACTCTGAATAAGAATAAGAAGGGGACCAGTCGTACCAGATAGTAGCATGTATTACCAAGCCATAGTGAGTAAAAAATAACAATAACAAAACAAAACCAAAAAGGAATTTGATCCTGACACAAAAACAGAAAATGGATTATTTGGACTAGTAAAACACAATAGAAAAAACAGAAATAGACTACTGTACCTATGAAAATTTGGTAAATGATAAAGGTGGTACGACAAAGCAATGAGGAAGGGATGGATTTTCTAATAGATGGTGTTTTGGCAAACTAGTTCACTATATGGAGAAAAATAGATCTGCATCCCTATTTTTTAACCCCAAATCAAATGAATGCCAAATGAATTAAAAATCCAAATGTAAAGATAAACTGTAAGAAAAATGTGAGAGACTATACTTTGACCAAGGCTGTTGGGAAGATTTTTGAAAAATACATTCAAAAGACCATAAGATTTTTTAATGTATTTGATTAAATTAAAATCAAGGATTTCCTAAAGAATATTATAAACAAAGTAATAGGCAGATAGCAGTATGGGAGAAGATAGTTGCAACTTTTGAAACTGGTAAGGAAATAATCCATATATTTTTTAAAAAAAACTTTAGAAAATTTTTTAAAAATACAGGAAACACCGTAGAAAAATAGAGAAGCTCAACTGACAAGTCCAGGAAATATGCATAAAGTCATAATTTGTAGAAAAATGTTAATTTAAACAACAGTGAAAACTCAATGCACAACCATAAAGTGGCAAAAATTAGGAAAATGACTTTTTCCTGCTTTGGGGAGTTGTGGACATGAACACGCATGTACTGACAATGGGAACATTCATTAACTGCCCAGCTACTCCAGGAAACAGTCAGGCAATGCTCAGGAAAATGTGGGATTTGTATGCTGACTCAGTGATCCCACTCCTGGATTTCTATATCCCAGGAAAATTACACATAAAGGTATGTGCATAAGGTTGTACACTGAGATGCTATTTACAATGACTGGGAATAGGAGATAAGCACAGTTCCATATCTAGGATAAAAGATTTATAAAATGGGGTCATTGTATATACCATGCAGCTCTAAGAAGCAACAAAATAGACATAGATACAATAATATTGATAGGCCTTAAAAACATTGTAAAAGGGAATAAACTATTAAAGTGGAATGTATAGTGCAATACCATTTATGTAAATTAAAAACACAAACACAAATCAAAACCATATATTTTACAAGGATATGTATATATTTAAAAATAAAATAAGAGTGAAGATTTGCATGAATCAGTTATGATAATATGATATGAATTGTGCACTATGATGAGCTCTGCTCTCTGTCTGCATTCCAATATTTAAAAGAAAAAGAGAAAAATAAAGAGAGAGTACCTACATATTCCTTAATCCCGAGGGCTCTCTGGAACATACAACAAACTGATTAAAAATATGGTGAAAGTTTAGAGACTAAAACATAAGGGACTGAATTTAATATAACAACATTTCTTTAGGCTTTGGTGTAATTTATTTACCCCAGACCAAGATTTCAGAGAATTAACTTTTCCTACTCAAAGTTTAAGCTATCTTAATACAGTCCTGTTTATTTGTTGCATGGCAGAGGCAAAATGAGTATATTAAACCAATCCCCTTGAACAGTATTGCTTAATAAGAGTTCCAGAAACATAAAAGGAGTGTAGTAAAGGCTATTCCCACTGACGTACACAGCTCTGATTTCCCCCACATGCATGAGATTATCTAATAAGACATAACTAATATTTGACTCTGTTTATTCTAGATGTTTCATCACATCTTGATGATTTTTTAACCTCCCACAGTCTATGTATCCATGAGCTGACACAATGACTGAGGCAGACCTGAATGTTGGAATTAGTCAGTGATGCCTTCTTAAAGAAATTCATCAATAACCTCTTCCTATTATCCCTTCATACTCACTTCTGGGAGGGAGGACAGAAGCAGAAAAATGGCAGGGTCTGACTGGTTATAAGCCTACCTTACAAAGTTGGATTTGATTTAATTCTTTTGTGTTGAGTTAAGAAAGTCTCTGCAAATACAATCACCCTAAAAGAAAAGAATCTTGGTCCCCCCAAGAGGAAGAGAATCATGAATGTCTTATTCAATCACCAGTCCGAAGACATTTGGAAGAACTGTGTTCACTTCATCCAATTTTAAGGACTTATGCAAACTGACTACTATGCCAGGGAGAATGACTGTGATGGCATGATGGTAATGAGTCTAGAAACCACATCAAATCAGAAGCTAAGAGTGTCTGTCTTAGAGAAGAAGAATTCTTATATTATGGGGAGAGAGTATTTTAAAAATGTAGGTGTTTGAGTTCTATCTTGACCGGATTTCCAGAGGTCTGCCCTATTGACAAATCTCACCTCTTTTCATATAAGAAGGGTTTTGGGGAAGTGGACATGGTTCAAGCAGTTGAGTGCTTGCTTATCACAAGGAAGGTCCCAGGTTTGGTTCTCGGTGCTTCCTATAAAAGGCGAGCTGATGCAACTGGCTGGTGCAGCTAGCTGATGCACCAAGATGATGCAACGAGGAGACACAATGAGGAAACGCAGTGAGAGACACAACAAGCATGGAGTAGAGTTGTCTCAAGCAATTGAGCACCTACTTCCCACATGGGAGGTCCTGGGTTTGGTTTCCAGTGCCTCCTAAAAAAACAAAGACTAGCAGACAGAGAGCACACAGAGAGCAGACAGCAAGCACAAACAGCAAGGGATGGGGGATAAATAAATCTTTCGAAAAAGGCGGGGGGGGGGGGGGTTGTTTTAGTCTGTATGGTAGAATGCAAGGAAAATTTATACATCAGATTAGATGTTGTGCCTAGTAACACCTTATGGGCCTCACCAGTTCTGACTTTTAATGCATCTATGAAAATAATTTTTGAAATGCGTACAGGGAAATAAAGGAAAACCAAGATGCCGCTCTTCAGTCAGTGGGCATATGCACTCGAGCTTCAAATCAACTCTTTTCCAGATGGAGTGAAATGAAAGGAATTTCTCCATCATTCTGGATCATTTTATTGTTAGTTTGACTCTGTTGGACACATAAGACTTTAATATCTGCAAAAACCCAAGAACACAATTTTGGAATGAGTCACCGTTTTTAGAATAGAGGCTCCTGGTGAAAGTTCCAATCAGAAGTGGTATTTACAAAGCAGGAGCTGTAGCTGGAACAATGTACAGTGGATTTTTGAAATTGTCTCCTTTCCCATTTTTTTTTTTTCAAAACCATTTTAAGGGACTGTCTACCACACATTGAGATTGGAGCTTAAGTGTGTTTGCATGAAAAGGCTGAAAGCAGCAATAAATATGATGGAAGGGCCATGCAATTTTTAAGCTAGTGTATTCAGCAGTGCAATCAAGATGGAAAAGGTGAGATTTATATTAGTGACAAAATCATGGAGAGCCAAGAGAAGCACTGTTTCTGGATCCCTGTCAAGATTAGAGCGCTCTGGAAAGCAAAGCCTCTGTTCATAGCCATTACCAAAGACAAAAGCTCTAGGGGCATTTGTCAAACCATGAGAGAAAGCAGGAAGTCAGGCGCTGTTAACTCAAAGGCCAACCAGACTTGAGGATCTAGCATGCGGGGTCTTTTCATCCATGCCAAGTCCTTTGCACAGCCCAGCTTTTAATCTGGTACCACTCTAAATGTATTTCATTCACTGTCAAAGTGGAAAGTATTTAATTTGTCAGCGTTCACTGGCAACCAACCAGGGAAGCAGCTGCTCACTTCATTCTGTGTCAGGTGACAATTCCACAGAGGTGGTCTCCCTAACTGTGCTAATAGAACATCCATATTTTAAAAATAAATAAATAAATGTTTTGAAACGTTGGAACCTATAGACCTTTATATATTCATCTAGTGAAGAAGTAAGGCAAAAGAAAATAGCCAAAGAACTTCCCATTCAGGTATTGCTCAAGCCAGAATGTCTGGATTTTTTTCTACGTTGCGTTACTCTAACAGTGCTTCACTTCACTAAACCCACGCATGGAGAACATTTTAAAAATTTGTGGGGGAGTTTTTTTTAAAATTGTCACAATGACTAAGGAGCCCTAATAGCATTTATTAGTTGCAATGAGTTGGACAGTCCCACACATTAAAGAATTGTAGCCTGCCCAACTTTTAAATGTACCATAGACCTTTCTTGTAGGTGGAAAACCTGTTTAAAATAATTTGAGCCAAGAACCGAACTTTACAATAAACACATCCAAGTATATTTTGCATAGTTTTAATACTTATTGAAATTTCCAGGAATGAGAATACTGTGAAGACAGAAAAAAGAGAGTACTTTGGTTTTTCAGAGCCTTACAATAGCTGTTCTCCATTTCAGAAAAGCATATCATAGACTGCTAGCCATCCTCTTCCTGGTATCATTCTGTACTTAGAGCTGTCAAATTCAGTGAGTCTACCTCTAATGGCAAGCATCTGACTTCTCACTTAAAGATAAACTGTTAGATAAATATATTGCAAATATTTTGTCCCAGTTCACAGCTTATCTTCTCACTTTCTTGACAGTTCATTTTTTTAAAAAACAATTCCTTATCTTTTTCTTTTTTGTTTTATCACTTTTTTTTCCTTTACTGAAAAAGTTGTGGGTTTATAGAACAATCATGCATCAAATACAGGATTCCCATACATCACCCCACCATCAACACCATGCATTGGTGTGGAATATTTGTTAGAATTGATGATAACACATTTTTATAATTGTACTATTAATTAAAGTCCATGGTTTAAATTAGGGTTCATTGTGTAGTATAATTCCATGGATCTTTTATAAATGTTATTCTGTTACCCTATATGCAATCTAACATTTTTCCTTTTAATCACATTTAGATATATATTTCAGTACTGTTAATTACCTTCACAATGTTATGCTACCATCACCACCATCCATTATCAAAACATTTCTATCATTTCAAATAGGAACCCTGTACATTTTAATCCTTAACTTCTCATTCCCCATCCCACCCCCTCCCCTGATAACCTATATTCTAGTTTCTGATTTTATGAGTTTGCTTATTCTAATTGCTTTCAAATCAGTGAGATCAGACAAGAGTTGTCCTTTTGTGACTGGCTAATTTCACTCAACATGAAGTCTTCCAACATGTTGATACATGTATGAGAAGTTCATTCCTTTTTACAGCTGATTATTATTTCATTTATGTATATATCACATTTTACTTATCCATTCATCAATTTATGGACACTTGGGTTGCTTCCATCCTTTGGAACGTGTGAATAATGCCACTATGAATATCAGGGTGCAAATATCTGTTTGAGATCCTATTTTCAATTCTTATGGGTATACAATTCTTATGGGTATACTGAATAGTGAGTTTGCCAAGTAATATGGTATTTCTACACTTTACTTTCTGAGGAAACTCCAAACTGTCTTTCACAATGGCTGCATCATTTTACACTCTCACCAGCAATGAATGAATGTTCCTATTTCTCTTTATTCTCTACAACACTTTTATTTTCCATTTTTTTCAAAAGCAGGCATTCTAATGGGTGTGAAATGGTATCTCATTGTGGTTATGATTTGCATTGCCCTGATGGGCATAATGATGTTGAGCATCTATTCATGTGTTTTCTGGCCATTTGTATATCTTCTTGGAGATATGTCTATTCAAGTCTTTTGTCCATTTTTAAATTGGTTTTAGTCTTTTTTTTTAATTGAAGTATTTTTTATATGATCTGGATAGTAAACTTTATTGGATATGTGGTTTCCAAATATATTCTACCACTGAGTAGGTTGTCATTTTACTTTCATGATAAAGCCCTTTGAGGGACAAAAGTTTTTAATTTTGATAACATCCCACTTATTTATTTTTTCTTTTGTTGCTTGTGCTTTCAGTATAAAATCTAAGGAACCATTGCCTAACACAAGAGCCCAAAGATGCTTCCCTAAGTTTTCTTCTATGAGTTTGATAAATTCCAGCTCTTATATTTAGGTCTTTGATTTCATTTTGAGTTGATTTTTGTATACGGTGTGAGATAGGGGTTCTTTTTTTTTCTATTTTCGTCTTTTTATGCAAATGGAGATTGTTTTCCCAGCATTTTTGTTGAAGAGACTTTTCTTCCCCAATTGAGTAGTCTTTGTTCCTTGTCAAAAATGTTTAGCATAAATGTGACAGTTGATTTTGAGTTCTTAATTTGTTTCTATTGGTCTGTATATCTGTCCTTTTGCCAGTACTATGCTGTTTTTTTAAAAAAGATTTATTTTATTTATTTCTCTCCCCTTTCCCCCCATTATCTGCTCTCTGCGTTCATTCGCTGTGTGTTCTTCTGCGTCCACTTGCATTATCCACTGGCACTGGGAAACTGCGTCCCTTTTTTGTTGTGTCATCTTGCTGTGTCAGCTCTGTGTGTGTGTAGTGACATTCCTGGGTGAGCTGCACTTTTTTCACATGGGGTGGCTCTCCTTGTGAGGAACAATCCTTGTGTGTGGGGCACACCTACGCAGGGGGCACCCCTGCATGGCAGAGCTCTTTGCGTGTGGCAGCACTGCTCATGGGCCAGCTTACCACATGGGTCAGGAGGTCCTGGGGATCGAACCCTGGACCCTCCATATGGTAGACAGATGCTCTATCAGTTGAGCCACGACCACTTCCCACCATGCTGTTTTGATTACTACTGCTTTGTAATCAGTTCTAAAATTGGGAAGTGTGAGTCCTCTCTATCTTCATTTTCTTTTTGGAAATACCTTTAGCTATTCAGGGCTCTGTACCTTCCATAGAAATCTGATGATTGGCTTCTCCATTTCTGCAAAGAAGTTTGTTGGGAATTTTATTGGAATTGCATTGAATCTGTAAATTGCTTCAGGTAGGATTGACACCTTAACAATCTTTAACCTTCCAATCCATGAACACAGAGTGTCCCTCCATTTATTTAAGTCTTCTTTGATTTACTTTACTAATGTTTAATAGCGTAACAGTTCCTTTTGAATTTTCAGTTGTTTTACGTTTAATAAGCATATTTACATATTTTATATCTAGTGCTTTTTTATCCTATCAAAAATCTTTGCCTACTCAAAGTTCATGAGGATATTTTCCTATTTTCTTCTTAAAGTTTAATAGTTTCAGCTCCTATGTTTAAGTCTGTGATATATTTCAAATTAATTTTTATGTATGCAGTAAGATATAGGTTGAAGATTATTTTTTAATGTATATGGATATCCAGTTGTTCCAGCATCATTTATTAAAAACACAAAGCTTCCCCCTATTGAATTATCTTGAAGCTTATTAAAAATCAATTGATCACATTAGGTATAGTCTATTTTGGGACTCTTCTTTATGTTGTATGACTCTATTTGTTTCTCCTTGCACAAATACCATGCTGTTTGTCTACTGTAGGTTTTTATGGTCTTGACATTAGGGGGTATAATTTGTTTAACTCTATTATTCTTTTTCTAAATTGTTTCCATTATTCTAGGATCTTTGCATTTCCATATAAATTTAAGAATAATCTTATCAATTTCTACCCAAAAAAAAGCATGGTAGATTTTTGATTAGGAAGGCTTGAATTCATAGATCAAGTCAGGAAAAACAAACATCTTAATATTGCATCCTCCAAACCATGCACTTTTTTTTAGCTATATTTAAATTTTCTCAGCAATATTTTGTAGTGTTTTTTTTTCCTTATACTAAGCAATTTATTGTATTTTATTGCCAGTGTTACAAAATAATTACCTTTGTAAAACAGAAATTCATGAAAATTCAGAGAGGTAGATGTTAAAGACTGACAAAAGTAGAAATTTATATAGTATGGCACATGTGGTACAGGGATAAGCTTTTGTACAGGTTTCAAATTTAGCCCTCCTTTGAATATTCACTGGTTCATGGAAAGTGGTTTAGAAAACCTTTGAAAGACTCATTTTACTACAAAAAGGAACAAACTTTCTGGGGTCTGAAAGGGTTTGTACTTGAAGATACTCCAGTCAGCAGGGGATTACGTTGAGCATTCTACAGACAGACTTGTTTCAAGTCTGAGCAGCCTGGGAAACCTTCACGCAGTTGAGCCTGGCCTCCAGCCGGAGCTGCCGAACCACTTTCTTCATAGCGGCGACGCTTGAGGATCTAGACATGGAGTGCACAAGAACAAGGAAACTAGTCGGGCCCTCATTTTGTAGTTTTTGATGTAGAAGTCTTTCACATCTTTTAAGTTTATGCCTAAATATTTCATAATGTTCCTTTTAAAAGTACAGAATTATTTTTAAAATTTATAATAATTTTATAGCAAGTATATAGAAATATAAATAATCTTTAATATTGATATTGTATCCAAGATCAATAATTGTTAATTCTACCAATTTTTTATAGATTCCTTAGGATTTTATATATAAACAATATCATATGCAAATAAAGTTTTACTTTTTCAATTTTTATGCTTTTTATTTATTTATTTTTTTGTTTTGTACTATCTGAGAACTCCAGTACAACATGAAATAACGATGGTAAAAATAGACTTCCCTGCTTTGTTACTAATCTTAGCGGTATAGCACTCAATATTTCATCATCAAATATGAGGTTAACTAGGTATTTCACTGATGCACTTTATCATATATTTTCTTCTACTTATATTTTGCTGACCTTTTTTGACATTGAGTAGATGTTCACTTTTTTCTATTTTTCTTTCTCTTTTTTCATTTTTATCAAATACCTTTTCTGTCTATTGATATGTCCATATGCATTTTATCCTTTATTCTGTTAATGTGGTGAATTCCATTGACATATTTTTTGATGCCTTACCAACTATACAATCTTGGGATAAAATTCAGGTGGTCATGACTTATTATCCTTTTTATATTTTGCTGGATCATATTTTTCTCAGGACATTTGAATAATGATGTGTGATATTGGCCTATAATTTTCTTTTTTGTAATATTCTGATCTGGTCTGGGTAACAAGATTATGCTAGCTTGATAAAATGAGTTGGGTAGTGTGATGGTTAAATTTATATGTCAATTTGGCTAGGTTATAGCATCTAGCTGTTTGGTCAAATACTGATCCAGATATTGCTGTGGAGATACTTCATAGATTGGATTAGCCTCAATAGTCAGTAGTCTTTAACTAAAGGAGATTACCCCACATAATGTGGGTGTGCCTCATCCAATCAGTTGAAAACTTTAACACAAAGAACTCAGGGTTCTTGAGAGAGAAAGGAATTCTGCCTCAAGAGTATACCCTCCACTCCTTCCTCAATTTCCAGTCTAAGCATTTCTGATTCAACACTTCAGAATCACTCTTACTGGAATCTCTAGCCTCTGTCCTAACCTATAGAATTTGGGCTTCACAGCCCCCGCTATTTCTTGAGCTAACTGCTTATAATAAATCTCTTATAAATGTGTGTGTTTATGTGTGTGCAGGTAGGTTAGGTAGGTAGGTTGACGTATGTACCCTGGGGGTTGGGGGTTGGAGAAGGAATATATGCTTGATTTTAATCCATTCTATGGATGTGAACCCTTTGTAAATAGAACCTTTTGCAGATCTTAATTTTAGTTAATGGATGGCCAAGTGAATTATGTTGGGCTTTAATCTGGATCACTGGGGTCCTTTATAGGCAGAATGAAATTCAGGCATAGAAGGAGAAAGCCATGGGAAGAAGCTGGAAGTCAGTGGAACCCAAAATTGAAAGGACAGTGCATCATTATGTGATGGATATGCCAAGGAACCTCAAGGACTGCCAGGCAGTCAGAAGATGCCAACTTCTGAAAGAAGCAAGCCTTTTAGCCTCTGAAACTGTAAACCAATAAATTTCCATTGTTTAAGCTGATGCATTACATGGTATTTGTTTTAGCAGTTGGGAAACTACACACATACACACATATAAATCCCATTGGTTCTGTTTCTCTAGAGAATCCTGACTGATAGAGGTAGTGATCCATCCTCCTCTGTTTTCTGGAAGAATTTGTGTAAGATAATGCTTCTTTCTTAAATGTTTGTTAGCACTTACCAATGACTCCATCTGGACCTAGAGTTTTTTTATAGAAAGGCTACACTCGAAAATTCAAATTCTTTAATAGTGTTAGAGGTTCCCCTTTACAAAGTTTGCAATGATTAACAGGTCATAAGACCATGACTCAACTCCCCAGTGACATAAGTTGAAGAAAAGCAGCCTCCAGCCATAGCTGATTGAGCAAGCCATATAGCCTATGGGCTAGGAGGCAGCTCTTCCTCTCCCAAGAATACACCAAGTCGAGCAGATAAAGGCCTTCACCCCCTCCGGCACAGACACCACCAACACCTCCCAACAGTCCAAGACCTTCTAGCCACTTGACCCCAGGCTGTACTCAGTATCCCCAGCTAATGATGTATGTATAAAGTCATATCCATCACCCTCCAGGGGTGGGCTGAAGTCTATTCTTCATACCCCCCTCCATTGGGGGAGCTCCCCAATAAACTTTCTGTCGGCAGTCATCAGTCTCTGTGTCTCTGTGAGTGCTATTTCTCTAACAGATAGATAGGAGATAATAAGATTTTCTATTTCTTTGTGAGTTCTCTTTTTATTAAAAAAAATTTGGTGGGGAAGCAGATATGGCTCGAGTGACTGAGCTCCTGCCTACCACGTGGGAGGTCTCTGGTTTGGTTCCCAGTGCCTCCTGTAGAAAACAAGCAAGATAGCAAACTGGTGCAATGGGCAGGCATGATGAGCTGATGCAACAAGGTGATACAACAAAGGAGACACAAAGAGGAAAGACAATGAGAGACACGATAAGAGCAGGGAGCTGAGATGCTCAAGCAGGTTCAGTTCCTGATGCCTCCTAAAGAGAAAATGAGCAGACAGGGAGAGCAGACAGCAAGTGCAAACAATGAGAGGGGGAATAAATAAATAAAATAAATCTTTACAAAAACCTCTTGGGTCTTAAGAGATTTATTAAGGTAAAGTTGCCCAAATATATTGACATACACTTGCTCATAATCCCCCTATTGTTACCAGATTTTATCTAGTTTCTTGACTGCTGCAGAAATGAATTTCAAGAGCACCTTGGGTGAGTTAGGCCAGTAATTTATTCAGGCAGGGAAGGATGAGAAATGGGAAATCATGGGTCCCAGGTAGAGAGCAAGGGGCTGAAAAGTCATAAAGTGGTCTGATTTACAGACTACAATTCTCCATTATAGACAATAAATGCCTGGGTTTTACTCACGTGGCCCCATGGCAGAGGAAAAACGGCAAGAGTGGTGCACAGAGGGCAAGAACAAGGGTCCACAGGCAAGAGAGAGAGCTCCAGCCTAGCACCTGCTTTTTGAAAAATTAATTATCCCACCCCTTTGCTAATGGCAAATGTTCCAGCTATTTACCATATTGATTGATTACCTCCCCCATCAATCTCCCAAGACGGCTAATGATAAAGTCTTTAGGGAATATCCAGGGTTTCTCCTGACTGCCAGAGGAAGTCTTTTTCTGAGTGGCAGAATCTTGGGGAGGGTCTTCCAGCGACCATCTTGGGGTTATTAATGTCATGTGGACTTCTTGCCAGGTTCCAGACCCATCTATTGATTCCCTATTATACTAGCTGGCCTCACTATCATTTAAGATCTCTGGGGTCTGCCTGATGCCCTCTCCTTCAATTCTGATATTAGTCACTTGGTTTTATTCCCTCTTTTTTTTCTTGACTGTTCTAGCAAGAGTTTTCAATTGTGTCTTCTCTATTGACTGTTAATTGCTTGTCTGTATTGATTCTTTGGACTAATTATCACTAGTTATTCTAGTGTTTACATTATTCAACTTTAAATTAAAATTTTCCCTTGAAATATACTTCTTAAAAAAACAATGTAAGAACCTTTTAACAGTATAATTCCATTTACTAACTACTTTTGCCCTTTTTGTTCATGTTGTCATATATTTTATTTGTACATATATATTGACCTTCAGAATATTATTATTTTGCTTTAGACAGTCAATATTATAGAATAATATTAAAAGAATATTTTTAATTATATTTACTACAAATTTAAATAAATTTGCCCATTCTGGCTCTTACTGACTTTCTGCAGATTTGGGCTTCCATTTTGTTTCATTGCCAAGAGTTAGAAGAATTTCTTACAGCATTTCATGTAGTATATATCTGCTGGCAACAAATTGTCTCAACTTTCATTAATGTGAGAATGTCTTTTTGTCACCTTCATTTTGTTTACTAGTTTTTAAATATCTTTATTCACAAATCAGTATAATATTGGTCAGTTTGAATGCCAAATATGTGATAAAACATAACAAAAAGTATTTACAATGAAACCATTATTTTATATAACTGAATCATTTGATGTATGACCTCCTGCAATAATAATTTAATGGACCCAACTCAACCTCTAATTGGACCAGTTTTATGATTCTCATAGAAAGTTTTGAGTTGGGTATGGTTTCTTAGTGCTTCTTCCTGTGATCTAGGGTGTCAGAAAATCCCTGGAAATCAGCGATCAGAACCAGACTACCCCAGAACTGAGGAGAGAGGACTGGAAAAGGAGACTAGGGATGGTGCCCTAAGGTCTCAATCACTGTGCCAAACATGATTTCAGAGCAATCAGATATCATTAGGTCAAGTCTGGAGCCATATATATACCCTATCCATCTCAAATGCCCACATTTGCTATACTTTGCAGGATATTGGGGTGGGGGAGGGGACACACAGTGGAGGAGGAAAGAATCAGTACCAACAATTATATTAGCATTTCTAAATTTTCAATACAAAGGATTAATTTCCAAAATGCAAGTTTATAGGCAGAAGCAACCAATCTAGCCATTAATTTAAATGCATGTACAATAGAATTAAGTTGCTTCTGTGCTTCCAAAACAATATAAATCCTCTTTATATCTAATTTTAAAATAATTCATTCCCTTATTGGGTATGCAAGTAAGCAATGGAGAAAGTTGTGCATCTGCAAAACCAGATGGGGTTAAGGATTTCAATTCTTCCAAAAGATGTGGAGTAGAGGACTTTACTAGGCACTAAGGAGTTCTTCCCATTCAGCCAAGATGCCCCATTTAAGTCACTTTTGAACTTTGTTTTAAGCTTATATTGGTCAAATTCTAGTATTGGCTGAGGATAGTCTCCAAAAGTTTCTTGTGTCACTCTTTCTATTTTGTTTTGTGAATGATCCTTGAATCTAACCCAAGGCTTCTTTCCTATAGGGGCATAGCAGCATTGTGAGTTTCAAAGGCCTGATTATCCTGTTTAAAAACAATAGCTTGGGAGCTGAAAATTCTTCAGAGAGCACTAACGTGATGGTCAGTTTCAGAGATGCTGAGGAGAACGCAATGTGGATTCGAATTGCTAAGCTCAGCAGTTTAAGTGCCTGCTTCCTGTGTTATGATGTCCTGGGTTCAATCACTGGTACCTCCTTAAAAAAAAAAAACACAAACAAACAAAAACAATAGCTTTAAAAGAACCCAGATATTGGCTTTTGACATCCATTTTCATAAGTCGATGGTGTTTGCTAGCAATTGCCAATGCCTGGTCCAGCAAGGGTATATTGCTCTTTATCCTGGAGAAAGATGTGAAGGCATCTGGAGTCTGGAATACACCAAGTAAGTTGTTTTGTACTAATTTGGCTTTGTATAATGAGTTCCCCTATGGGGTCACCCCTCGGGCTGAAGTGTGGTTTGCTGGCCTGGCGGGGGAGCAGCCGCGGCAGGCCAAGCCGCTGCCCCCATAATAGGGTGGCTGGTTGGACTCACCGCCACCCCTGAAGGGAGCTCGGCATGGGCGCAGAGTGCCCTCGGGTCTCCCCTTCTCGGCAGCCATGCTTCCGCGGCCGCCCCTCCTCCCAGATAGCGCCACACGATGCCTTCTTTCTCCCTGCGCAGGCGCAGGGCGGAAAATTCCAGTCTGCCCTTTTCCCCTCCCCCGACAGCAGCATCAGCCAGGCGTGGGCGGAGAAATCCAGTCTGCCCTTTTCCCCTCCCCCGACAGCAGCAACAGCCAGGCGTGGGCGGAAAAATCCAGTCTGCCCTTTTCCCTTCCCCCGACAGCAGCAACAGCCAGGCGTGGGCGGGAAACTCAAGTCTGCCCTCCACCCCAGCAACAGCAGCCACCAATCCCTAAACCCTGCCCCTTCCCCCAGCAACAGCGACAGCCAATCCCTAACCACCACCCCTCCCCTGTCCAGTACCGCCCACTGACCTTTCGCCGGCAACCAATCAGAGCAGGGCGTGGCTTCGACCAATCAGCCTTCCCCAGCCCCTATAAAACTGTTGCCTCTCCCTCAATAAAGTTGGACTTACGTGTTTACCTTGTCTCCGCGGTAGTTCTTCTGCCGTGCGCCCTCCAGTCCTGAGAGCCCCCGACAAGGGCCTGGCCTCCCTTGTCCCCAGTTCATCGCCTGCTTCTCCGGGCGACCCCTTTGTCGCCTGCTTCTCCGGGCGACCCCGTCAGCCGAACCGCGCAACCCCTTGTGAGACCGATCCCTCGTCTGCTGCCGGACCGACCCCTCGTCCAGAGCTGGACCGAACCCTCATCCGCATCCAGACCCCACCTCTACCAACCGAGCAAGCCGCCGCACCCCTAGGCAATTCGAATCCACACTGCATTCTCCTCAGCATCTCTGAAACTGCCCATCACGTTTGTTAGTGCTCTCTGAAGAATTTTCGTAAGTGAACTTTTAAGTTTTTCTATATCAAAAAGGTAGGTGTCTTCATCTAGTCCCTTACTCATCTGAAAAACAACTCAAATTTTCTGGTGTCAATGAGCCCAAGTATAAAATGTCTAAAAGGGCTGAATCCTTGAGAGGTGCCTGCATCTCCTCAAAAAGCAGAATCAAGTCCTGAACAAGATGTTCTTCTCTCTGCCGGAAGTTTTATGCCTGACGTTGATTTTCAGACAGAAAATGCCATGCTTTTAGGATTGCTGTCATTTCGGTCATAAGGATTTTGAGGACGGTCCCCTTGTTAAACTTGGCAACAGTCTCATCCATCTCTTTGTTAAGATCCACAACTCCTGCCCTTTCCCGCCTCAGCAGCTCTTCCTGCCTCAGCAGCTCTTCCTGCTCGCCCACAGCGCCTTGGTCTTCACCGTCACCCATGGCAGTTCCCGCCGCCTCCAGAGTCCCGCCCACTGGTGCTCAAACTTTAGTCTCTACCCTTAGTACAGGCAACCGCGTGTGAGGGAACCAAAGGAGCGAAATGCACCAAGCCCCAGCGCCACTCTTCTTAGGCTAGGTTGTTCAGGTGCGTTTAATCTGGGCTACAAAATCTCAGCCACAAGGCATGGTATTGTTTTGGCACTGTGGTGCCTCAGTGGACTCGCTCCCCCTGAGCCCCACACCACCCGAATATCTGTCACCTTTATTTTTTTAACAAAGTTCAATTCCCAGTACTTCATACATGGAAAGCTGATGCTCAACCACAGGGCTGGTTCCACTCTCTGCCGAGAATTGTTTTTTCCGTTTGTTTTAGGACGTACCTGGCTGGAACCTGGGACCTTGTACAACCATTTGAGCTACATCTGCTTCCCCCACCTTCATTTTTGAAAGATATTTTTGCTGGATATAAATTTCGGTTAACAATTTTCCCCTAAGCACTTTAAAGATGCCTTTTTATTGCCTTCTGGAATCCACTGTTTTTGACAAGTCAGCTGTAATTCTTAATATTGTTTCACCTCAGTGTTATGGTCTTTTTTATGGTTACTGTTAAAATCTTTTCATGTGGTTTTCAGCAGTTTGACTAACCCAGGTGTAGGTTTGTGTTTCTACTTTGTCAGATGTATTGAGCATTGTGAGATTATAGTTTGAATTTTTTTAAAAACTAACTTGTAATATTTTCAGGCAATATTTCTTCTAATTATTTTTGCCCCAATCTTTCTTCTCCTTCTAGGATTCCAATTGCGTATATATTTGATATCGTATTGCTACAGGTTGTTGAGACTCTTTTTCTTTTCATTTTAATCTCTTTTCTCTTTGTGCTTCAGTTTTCTAAGGATCTATCTTCAAGTTCATTCATTCTTCTCTACCAAATCCGCTTTGGTAACATCCAGTAAATCTTTTATTTTATATGTTGTTTTTTTTCAGTTCTATAATTTCCATCTGGTTCTCTCTTATAGCTGATAAACCTCTCTTGAAATTCCCCATATCTTCACTCATTACATTCATCTTTTCCTGTGTTCTTTAACATACTTATCTTCTTTGTAAATCCTTGTGTAATGATTCTGAACTCAAGTTATGTGAGCCTGTTTCCATTGATCATCTCACTCTTGAATATGGGTTATGGTCTCTCCTGCACAGGTCTCATGATTTTTTATTGCATTCTGGACATTATATTTAAAAGAGCAGTAGAAGCTAAAGTAGAGTAAAGATAGAGATTGAGATATTTTTCTTCTATGAGGACTTTACTAATCTTACTCTGTTAGTCAGGTTGAGTGAGTCTGTTCTTATCATGAGTTAAGCTGATCTGGAGCAGGATTGTGGCTTTAAGCCTTCTGCGGAATGATAGTCTGTGAGACCATGGGACTGAAAATAAAGTGAGACTATTAAACCTGGGACTTCAAGATCAAAAGATTTTAAGATTGCCATATATGATGCTTCCATTTCCCTGCCTTTCCTTCATCTTCTGTTTATTCAGCAAAATCCCCATATACAAGAGGGACTTGAAGGAGATTATCTTTGCATCTGAAGTTTTTCAAGCTTCATATCTAACATGCCAGCCCATAGATTTGTCAGAGATTTGACATTTCTCTTTATCCGAGCAAAGTCTTTTCTTTTCTGGTAGAGCTCCTCTATCTTACTCCTAATCTCAAAAACCTGCACCAGGTTTGAAAGTGTCCTCTGTTCTTTTCTCACTTACAGTGGCCTGATTTTCTAGAGCTTAGTTATTTTAAGATTTTGTTGTGTCCACAGATTTTTGATGGCTTTTTTCAAAGTGTGATTTTTTTGTTGTTTGGCAGTGATGAAGATCATTCATATTCTTCTGCATCTTAACCTGAAGCATAACTCCATATTTAATTTTTAAATTATGTTTTAGGTATGTTATTTACTGTATCAACTTCAAGATAGTAAAGCAGCACTGCAAAATATTTGTTATAAAAGAGGCACAGGAATAAGAAGTTTAAGAACAGCTGGGCTAGAAAGATACTTTATTATGTGAAAATTATTTTAAGTCTTGATTTGTTCATCTATAACATGAAAATAGAACATTCTTTACTGGCCATATTTCAGACAAACATGGAAATTTATTTAGAGTATACATACCAGGCCCTACTATCCTAAAGATTATGTTTCATTGGTTCTGGGGTGGGACCCAAACACTCAAAAATTTTAGTCTTCTGGACTGCTTCTGATGTAAATTCGGGACTGAGAAGTCCTGTCATGGAGTATTGTGCTTCATAAATTATAAATTGTTATACAAATGTTAATTATCAGCATGACTCTTTTAAATCATTATTTGAGTCATTATTATTGCATCATGCTATAACTATTCATCAAGTTCATGATAATATTTCCTGTGTGCTGACTGAAGTTTGGCTGATAATACTCTGGAGCAAAGAAATTAGAAAACAAGAATTGGTGGATGATTTTGTGACAGAATCAAATAACTGGTGGTATATATTGCTTCTGGATATCTTATTTTTATAAATTTGTGCAAATAGATAAGGGACTGGACATTATGAATATGAGCAAAAACATGCCATGGGCAAAGTACCTATCAATGTAATAATTGTGTTTTACCTTCAGGTAAAATAATTATACTGAAGTGTTGCTGAGAGCAAATACCAGGGATGAATTCCATCTGCTAAAAGGGAGAACTCATTAGCTATAGCTACATAAATCTTTTGGGAATATACCCCATGAAATTTAGTATGTGGAAAATTGCAATTTTTTCCTTCATTCTCTGCATCTGGCCTTCGCATATAATCTTTCTTCTGCTCAGGCCTTTATTCCCCCACACCTATCATCTCTCCTTCATAGATTTCATTATAGCTGAAATTTTACATTTATATATAAAGTCACTTGATTTATGCTGATCCTTTACACTAAAAAATAAGTTTGAGGGGGGAAACTTCAATTTTTCTGCACTGCAGTACCTGGTACACATTAGGGGTCAATAAATATTTGTTGGATGACCAACAAAATGACTAAATGAAGCCTCATACAGAACTCTTGGAAGATATGTTACATTGACTAAATATTCCTTCCACAGCTCTAGTAAATGTTAATTTATAAAAACTACTCATTAGACTTAGATAAAATGTCATGTTAGTATCTAAATGCAGATAATGAGAACTCCTGAGAAACCTAGATCTGTCACCCTATTTATTTCTCGTACAATCATAGTCACTTTATCCATTTTCTTGGGCTAACATGGAAGGAGTTGGGAAACATACCAAATCCATGTGGTGAGAAACATGACAATACATACTTCCTGAATTCAAATGGCAACTCTCACTGACTTTCTGCATGCTCTTAGAAACCTTATCTTCTAATGGCCTCACTTGTCCCACATATAATCAGGATAAAGATACACTCTACATCCTAAACTTGTTAGGAAGATTAAATGATTTGCATATATAACTGCTTACTTATAAACATCTCAAATTTGATACATCCCAAACCAAACTTGTGATTTTCTACTCCCCCAAAACCTGTTCCATGTACTACTTCCTGATCGCATTAAAGAACAACTCAAATTTACCTGTCCTCAGGAAAAAAGCCTTATAGTTTCCCATGCCAAAATCCTTGTAATCATCTTTAACTCCTCTGTCACCAAATATCCAAAATGTCAGCAAATACTCTAGGTTCTACCTTCAAAGATATCCAGAGTCTGACTAGTACTTACCATCTCATTGCTATCATCCTGATGCTTTAACCTGGATTATTGCAATAATTTCCTAACTGACCATTGATCTTCCACCATTGCACCCAACAGCCTATTCTCAGCACAGCTCCCATTTCTTTTCCTATGAACACTTACGTCTACTTGGGCAGAAATGCCATAATGCTCTGGAATTCCACAGACTACCCTCTACTTGCCCAGACTATTGCCTATTCAGGGACATATATTGCCAGAACTCTCCTTAGAAAGGTTAACTGGAGATGAGGAACTTGATATCCTTCTATAAATCCTCCTGCCCTAAATAAAAAGCCACTCCCAAATCCCATCAACTCCTCCAGAATCCTTTTTGATCACTTATTTCTCCAGCTCCAATTAGCTCTTTGATTCTTTCATGCCCAGGTTACAGCCTGTGCTTTCTCGGATCTATTTTTGTCAGGTAAATCTATGTCTGCATGTGGGGGCATACAGACCCCAGAACAAGCCTTCAAACAGCCACGTTCTGAAGCAGTAGTTGAGTAACGTCCTTCAAAAGGTCATTTGGTGGCATAAAACAACTAAGTAAGGAGACAGGCTCTTATCTGGCCAAAATTAATTTGATTTTGTTTTTATTTGAGACCAAGAGAATCACATAGCTTTCTACCATCAATTTCCTTTTATTACTTACATGCTTCTCTGAAAATTATAAATAAGATCAAACTTCTACATCTCCCTTAATATAAATCTTCCTGCAGCAAAGGAGATAAATTATTTTCAGACAGATGTGTTCCTTCCAGCACTCAGAATTGTAGAAATTTGAGCTGGTTACTGATGAAATCAGAGCGCAAAGGCCTCATAGGTCACAGGATGCCTTCCACGTCTGCACTCGTACAGTGTGAATCCCAGAACTGTATGTAAGAGGTTAGTTTCAGAGATCACCCACTCTTTCTCTTTTGTTTTACAAAAGAGAAGCCTAGGCTCCACAAAAGAAAAGGGCCTTGCCCAGTGTCACAGAGCTAGCTAACAGCAACTGAAGGTTAGGAATCGTTGCTGGCTTCCTGTCTGCCCTGCTCACTCACCATCCAGCACCCACTCTAGCCTGGAACTGGCCTCATTGTGAGTCCCAAATATAGAGTATCATAATTGCATGAGGATGTCAGAGTTCATACAAAAACCTAAGCAAATTAATTCAACTTGTTCAAAGAGCTGCAGTGAATTTCCACTCCATGTGAGGCCAGAGAGAGAAAACCATGGACAAGAGAGGATGTTTTGGATTTGACAGAAAGTCCTTCACAAATCTGAAGATATGCAATATCACTTAGAATATAACTAGGTGCAGCAAAGGAATTATCTTCCTTTGATTATGTCAGGTAAGCAGGACTTAGTCCACATCATACCTGTGATGATAAACTACCTCTTCAGGTAAAAGGAGATGGGTACTTCATGCTAGATTCATATATTCAGGGTAGAATGCAAATAAGTCTATAGAATCTGATATACAGTACTCGTTATTTTAACCCGGTGGTTCTCAATATAGAAATATCTTGTTATGAAATTGTTATCACACATCTCACTACTCCTTCATAAAGGAGAGCTTCCTGCTATCCAATAGCAATTTGAATAGTCTTGAGTTTTTAGGCATTGAGATCATCATCCAGAATCTACAGACAAACAGTAATAATTTCACATGCTCTGTTGACAAGAATTCCTCTATCTGAGTTTTAAAAGGCAGGACAAGAATGGCTTCCCTTGTCCAAGGGGAAAATGAATGCCAAGCACTAATACAGGGCTACAACCCAACTGAGTTTCAGTGCCACATATAATTACCATCCAGTTTCAAGTGGGAATGAATTTTTCTTCTATATGATTTTGAAAGCACAGGCTTCTGGCCATATGAATTCCCATAAAGTTTTATTATATGAACAGTTGAAAATAATTGAGAGGATTTTTCTTATGTGTGATTAAGTGATTTAACCAAGTTTATGTATTAAGAGGAGAGCAAGAATGAATTTAGCTAACACCTTTGCCAGGTATGGCTCTCAGTTATGTTTGGAGACCCCAAAATGGGTAAAACACAATTCTTGCTCCCAAGGATTTCAAGTTTAGTAGAGGGATGTTGGTATGCAAATAACAAGTGCCACATTGTAGAAGCCCCAGGTCTGTGTCAGACAGATCTGGAAGTAATTGAATCCAGTGTTGCCACTTAATAGCTGAGAGACTTTATGCAAGTTACTTAACTTTTCCTAGGCTTCAGTTCTTTCATTTATAAAGCAACATAATAATATCTCCCTCATGAGGTGCTATAAGGATTAAAGGAGAGAATGCATGGCAGTATCTTCACACATCTCCAGGTATTATGGTACAAGATTATTATCATTATTATTATTACATAAGGTACAAATAAATAAGTGCTAATAGAAATATGAGCAATGTGTCAGCAAGCAAATTTATTCTACCTGATGATTAGACCTCTGCTTTGAGATAAACATGCCCTTTTCAAAAGCAGCAAAAATCCAATGTGTTTGCTGCGATATGTTTAAGACATTTTCAGTAACAATCATAAAGCTATTTATTGCTATTCCAGATCAAGGTACGTTGAGTAGGCAAGGGATAGCTATTTCTCTGGAACTGTTATCTCTATGGTTGAAGAGGAAACAAAATCTGCTTCACTAAATAAAATAAAATAAAAATTCTCTAATTGAAGTAAATCATAAGGAAACCCAATTTACATCATCACATATATCCTATCGAAATGATTTATCACTATTGATGTTAACCTTGATCACCTGACTAAGGTAGTGTTTATCAGGTTTCTCCACTACGAAGCCACTCTTTTTGCCCCCTTTCCATACAACATTATGGAAGGAACACACTATGTGCAGCCCATACTTAAGGAGTCCAGAGTTATGTACTAGGTCTTCAAAGGCAGAGTATCTACATAAATTATTTGCAATTATTCTGCATGAGAGATTGTCTATTCTCTCCCATTTATTTATTTATTCAATCATTTACTTATATCAGTATGTACTCATGGATACATAATTTGCACTTTGGATTATTCTCTTGCTCAAATTACTCCAACTTTGGTCTATGGGAACTCTTTCAGTTGGCTTCTGTGTCTTTTTTACATACTCCCATCATTGTGGGTTTCCTTTAAAGCACTTTCTTACATTCTGGCTCTTCAAAATGATCCAGTTTCACCCTTTGTGTTTCTGCCCCAATGCTAGAATCAACCCTTTCTCCCAGGAGCCCTAGTACCTTTTATTAAAGAATGGAATTATAAATCAAAGTCTGGGTGCAAGGTGTGTTCATTGCTATTAGTATGGCATTGCTTCTATGCTCTCTCAACTGACAGAGAAAATAAATATATGTGTTTATACTTACTCATGTATGTACACTGAAAACTTTTTAAGAGGCAAAGGCAAAGCAGAAAACCAGAGTGTATTGAAAATATATGTGCCTCTAGTCCAGAGTTTCTCAACCTTGGCACTATAGACATTTTCAGCCAAAAATTCTTTGTTGTGAGGGCTAACCTGTGCATTGCAGGAGTTTAGCAGCATCCTTGTCCTCTAACCACTAAGTGACAGTAGTATACCTCCAACAACCCCCAAAATGTTTCAAATATTGTCAAATGTCTCCTGGGGAAGGAAATATTTCCTGGTTGAGAACCATTCTGTTGGTCTAAAGACTGAGGAATTCTACTTGGTTTCAGCTATCTTACCTTCTGAAAGTAATTTTTCAAATAAAGATCTGAATTACAGTAGGAGACTGTTACCCACTAAAGCAAACCACATTGCATCCTGTTACTTTAAAAATCTCCTTCTCTCTCTAGCTTATATTTTCATTTAATAAAATTTGTATGGTTTTATTTGCCTGTTTATTTTTAACTAATCTGTTATATTTGCTAGGAAAATACTGACAACCACATTCCAGTGTTCAGCCCATCACTCTCCTAGCAGTTGGAGGTTGCCTGTCTGAGGCAGACATAATTTTTTCCATACAGACTTTACTAATATTGTATAGAAAGTCACCCACAATAGCATATAGCAGTTTATTTTGCAGGTTCACTTTGCACCAGCCAACTCATACTTCTTGCTATTTCCTGAACACAATATGTTTGTACACAGTCTTTGCTGTCTCTTCTACCTGGAATGCCCTTTCCTGTCACTTTTTGTGCCTCATCAAATTCATTGCATCCCTTAACCCTCAGCTGAAATTTTACCTCCTTTAAAAAAGTCTTCTACAATCCTACACCCAAGAAGAATTAATTATCCCCTTTATCATGTTCTTTAAATTTTTGTAATAGGATTTATAACTGTATACTCTAGGACAATATACTGTAATGTGTTGCTCTACGTAGATGGGTTTGTTTGGTGATTTTTGAGTTACTAGAAAACATCATCATGGATCTTGTTTAACACTACTAATCCTAAATTAACAATGTTAATTAGAAATGATTATTGGTTGAAACTTAAGTTGCTTTTCTTTTAGCAGGGGCCCCAATGTTTTCAGGGAAAAAAAAGTTTTAGCTCTCCCTTTTGCCAGATTGAAAAACAATAATAACGATAACTCTTATTGTGTTTCCTATGTGTCAGACCCTGGTTTCTATGCTTGGCCAATGGTGAGGACATCTGAAACAACAGACTTTAATAAAAAAGAAACACTTTTAATCTTGCCACTGGTTTGAATCTTATTGTCTATATTTTAATCTTTGCTAAGGTGTTCACTCCTTGTCTGGCCAAGAATCCTAAATGAAAGTCTTTTAAGAAGACTGGGATCACAATTTTTACTCTTGTAGAGTAAGGTACAGAAACAAATGATCTTTCCAACCTGGGAGGCTCCAAAATAATTGACTCTAAGTCAATATTGATTATAGGCCACAGCAGGAAAAGCCAGCCTTAGCAGAGCTACAGCTGTATTCCCCTCATCTCTTCTTGCAAACCAGCCAATTCTTATTTCAGTTTCTTTCTTTCTCTAATACTTGGCTAAAAGAAACAAGTACATCTGTCACTTACCACCATTCTGACTTTTTCTAACCTGTTCTCTTGGAGCCTCAGACTCAGATGTCCGCTTTCTAAGGTATTGCAATTATCAGTTTTACCAAATACTTGTCATGGCACAGCAAAGGCCACTACCCTTCCATGGGAATATCTCTCAAAACAATACAGAACTGACTTGCCAGAAGTCTACTACTCTTGAGACCACCACTTGATTTTTTTTTAATCTCCAAAATTGTTTATTTATAATAACAGCAGTATATGTAAACTGTAAAAACAAACAAACACAGAAATGTGTGAAGTTTAAAAATTCCAAATGAAATCATTTTATACCTACTATTCTACATTTTGCTTTATTCACTTAATAATATATCTTGGACCTCTTTCTATGTGTAGATACACTTCATTCTTTACAAAATGGTTTAATATTTCATTGTAAAGTGGTACCATAATTAACTAGTTCTCAGTGAATGCACATTTAAGCCGTTTCCGATTTTTTGCTATTACCCACAATACCACATCATTTGATGTTTTGAATGAAAAACAACCATCATGTCTACTACCCAGTGATCAGGAAAGTAGAATTAGGACCTACTGCCACTATTTTTACCACCACAATTGCCTCTATACACCCAAGACACTGGAGAAGGAGTTCTGGAAAATGTTACAGGTAAACCTTATATCTCTACCACCTTGCTTTCCACATATAATCAATTATTATGAAGATGAATTAAAGGAAAATAAATTTTCTTCACTTCCGTATTCTAATCTTGTATGACTGCAGCCAATTAGCTTATCAGTTTATATCTGGAACCATAAATGCAAATGCACAGGTAAGTTTTCTACCCTCCACAGTAGAGGAAAACAGCACAGAATGAGGTTGGAATGAGGTCTGAGAGAACCAAACTACTACTGTATCCACCACTATTAATAGTGAATATTACAGTCAAGGTCACAAAGGCACAGAGATGTCAAGCATCCCAGGTCACATGGTTTGTAAATGGTGGGGCCAATTTCCCTTGACAGTCTGACCACAGAAACTGTACTCTTGACCACTCTTGACCACAGGACCTGCACTCTTGACGCCCTTTAGGGCTCAGCTATACCTGTGCTTACCGTGTACATGTTCATACACATTGGGATTGAGAATTTATAGAATGCAAGTGCTAAAGAGATGGACTAGGCTGTGCCTAAACAACCAGGAATTCATTGTTGCCTAACTTTCAACTCCGTCCTCATTTGTGCCTTTCATTATTTAAGTACATTTACTACCAAAAAAAAAAAAATTCTTAGTCCCAACGGCAAATACTTTTTGCTGAAACCTAAGATAGTTTTTATTTAGAAAAGATATGAAACATTCTAGAAATTACAGCAGTGGTCTTTGAGTGGAAATAATTCTTCGTACTCTTGAGGAGAATTGCTAAACCATTGTTCAAACTTATATTCTCTGTACTATTTTAACTTTTCATCTGAGTAATATGCAGTAATACTATAGCCATCACCAACAGAATTTTACATAATTTTTATAAATAGCTTTTAAACCCATTAAAAGGCAATATGTCATAGCATTGAAAAGGATGGGCCCAAGGGTTAGACCATACACTTCCAAGCATCTCCACCTAACAAACTGTCATCTTTTTTGTTTAGAGCTTCATTGAGCTATAATTCACATATCATAAAATTCATCCTTTAAAAATGTTCAATGGCTTTTAGTATAATAACAGAATCATGACCATCAACAAAATTTAATTTTAGAATATTTTCACACAAAGAAAAATTTCACACACTTTAGCCATTACCCCTGCCTCCTCCTATCTCCCCCAGTCTTAGGCAACCATTAATCTATTTTCTGCCTCTAATTTGCCTAAGATGGACATTTCATGTAAATATAGTCATATAATATGTGGAATTTTGTGAATGGCTTATTTCATTTAGCATAATGTTTTCAAGATTCATTCAGGTTGTAGTATGTGTCAGTACTTCATTCCTTTTTATTGCCATATAACATTCCATTGTATGGATATATCACATTTTATTCATTAATTCATCAATTGATGAACATTGGGTTGATATCACTTTGGGGCCACTATGACTAATCTTGCTATAAATAGTCATGTACATGTTTTTGTGTGGATGTATTCATTTCTATTGAATCTATATCTAGGAATGGAATTCCCAGGGCATATGATAACTATGTTTAATATGATACCTATGTTTAATATTTTGAGGAATTTCCAAACTGTTTTCCAAAGTGGCTATACCATTTTTTGGGTTCTTTTTTTTTTTTTTAAGATTTATTTATTTATTTATTTCCCTCCTCCCTGCCCCGGTTGTCTGTTTTCTGTGTCTCTTTGCTGCGCCTTCTTCTTTGTCTGCTTCTGTTGTTGTCAGAGGCACAGGAATCTGTGTTTCTTTTTGTTGCATCATCTTGTTGTGTCAGCTCTCCGTGTGGGTGGTGCCATTCTTAGGCAGGCTGCACTTTCTTTCACGCTGGGCGGCTCTCCTTACTGGGTGCACTCCTTGCACGTGGGGCTCCCCTATGCGGGAGACACGCCTGTGTGGCACAGCACTCCTTGCGTGCATCAGCACTGCGCATGGGCCAGCTCCACACGGGTCAAGGAGGCCCGGGGTTTGAACCGCAGTCCTTCCATGTGGTAGACGGATGCCCTAACCACTGGACCAAGTCCACTTACCCTTTTTTTAAGTTTTATAGTTTTATTAATCCTTTGGCAAAAAATCTGCAACAGTCATCAATCAAGTAACTAGAGAAACTTAATTTCTTTTTGCCAAAGCCAACATTGGCCTTTCCAGTCCCCATGACTTCCTTCATTCTGTTCTTGCATTCCTTTTGTTGTTTCCTTGAGATTTTTCCTTCTAATATAGGTCATATTTTGAAAGTCTGTGTTTGGGGTCATTTTTCTCTGTGTAATCCAAGGAATCATAAATAATGTCAAAGCCAGTAGTCTGGCCACTACCAAAATTGGTTTTGAACCCAGATATAAAGTTGACATCTGGGGTAGTCTTGTACATTTTGGCTAGTTTTCATGAATTTCTGTCTTTGGTAATATTGCCTTACCAGGGTGCAAAACATCGATGACCGTTTGTTTTGACTCAAGTAGTCAGTTGGTCATGAACTTCCTAGTCTGGATAGTTACCATGTCCATTCTGATGGTGGCTGATCCTTAGGCAGCCAGGAAAGAAAACGCTGGCTGCATCATTTTTATACTCCTATCAGCATTGTATGAGGGTTCTAATTACTTCACTGTTCCACATTCTTATCAATACTTTCTGTCTTCCTTTTTTTATAGCCACCCTAGTAGGTATGAAGTGAGACTTATTGTGGTTTTGATTTGCATTTCCCTAATGACTAATGAGGTTAAGCACCTTTTCATGAGCTTATTGTCATTTGTATATTTTCTTTGGATAAATTTCTATTTAAATCCTTTGTTCATTTTATAAATGGATTATTTGGCTTTTATTATGGTTTTTTAAGAGTTCTATATATATTTGATATACATGTCCTTTATCAAATATATGATTTGTGAATATTTTCTGTCATTCTATAAGTAGTCTCTAAATTATATAGCTCAACTCAAACAAGTTACTTAACTTCTAGGTATCTCCATTTCCTTATCGGCAAACTAGGAATAATATTATATATATTATATGGTTATTGCAGTATTTAAATATGTAAACACTTAAACAGTGCCTGATATACAGCAAGCAAGCAAAAATGTTAAACAAATATTCTTATCTTACTCAAATCCCATGGAAGCTAGGATGGTAGCTGTTGTGTTGTGCCTGTGTTATGAATGAGGCTGTGAAGGGTGAATGGATATTAAGCTTCTATCTTTTAATCATTAGTGTGTTTTCCAAACATGAAAAATAGTCTGATGGTTAGGATTCAAAGATGGAAACACTTCTCTCATCGATATTTTGTTAATAGTAGAGACCCTATAATCATTTTGTGATCTAAGACTCTTATTTCCCAATAGAGACAGCAACAGGAAGTGAAAGTTCATTCCACCACATGGAAGAAGGAATATGGTTCTCAGTGAGAAAACAAAAATTCAAGATGCAGGGAAAAGCAAATTTGAAAGACAGAGAGAGATTGAAACTAACCAGTGAGGTTGGTCTTTGTTTTTTCAGTTTTTCCTTAGGCCTACCTAAAACTCTCACATTCTACAATTTGAATACTCCTACCATATCTTGGATTCTATAAACAAGTAATTCCCCTTCTACCTATGCAAAATATCAATTTTCTATCACTTATATCCAAAAAAGAAGAGAATTACACCACTGTCACTGGTAGCTTTGGAACAGAAAAGGACCGACTTCACTCTGCAGGCTTTAGAAAGATCAGGTCTTCAGAGAACAAATCATTCTTATTTAATTTTTCATCCAACAATTAAGCAATAAATTAGCAATCAGGAGACCTGGGATCCAGATTCAGCTCTTTATGTGGGTGAAGGGCTTTATTGATCTAATAAATCTTTAATAATTTTTGTTGTCTGGCTTGCAATTGGAAGAAGTGTGAACAAGGTGGTGAATAAGGCTTCTAGTTCTTAAACGCTATGTTTTCAGTATTTAATGAGCACCCATGTTAGTCTAGGAAGGATAGAGAAATACAGGAGGTGCCACATGAGGAAACTATACACATTGATTTCCTTAAGAAATCTCATCACTCAAGCATCCCCGGACTCTGTAGAATGCCTTTATAGGTCATATTGCAGAATGTGTGATCCGTTACACCTTTATGACTTCTCTCTGCTCTCCTTTTCCATCCAAGATTGTTGCTGGAAAGAATTTGAATTTCTTCTCCTGCCTTTACAAAGAGTTACTCTCAAACTTAACACCCAAAGGAATCAAGGTGCCCAGGAAAATAAAGAGCCTCTCATATGCCAGAAGTCATATGCCTTTTACCACAATTTAAGCCACAAATGGCATTTTCTCCTGTTATATAAGCATTATATAACATTATATATAATTAATTACATATGAGGTATTAAGATTGATTAAATAACTAGGGATCAGTTTGTGTTACAATAATTATGGGATACAAAGACTTCTGACTCAATGAAATGCACTGAAACCTTTTAATAAAATCTGAGGAGTGCTGTTTGCCATGCAAAGAAACACTGACTTAAGGAAAATACCAGTTTACTAGAAAAAGAACAGCAACAAACTCACCTTCATTATCTCAGCCTCTCCCTCACTAATCACTTAACCTTTTATACCTGTGCTGAAACATTATTAGTAATAAGGAAACCTGTCTACTAAGCATAATGGTAAAGCTTTAATAGACATTAGAGATCATTTATATCTATGACTCAAAGTACTGAAATGCAAATTCTTTTTCTTTTCAAATATTTGGAAGATTTAATTGATCATTTTTAGTGGTTTTCAATTGTCAGGATAAAATTAAGTTCTCCAAAGGGATCTGAATTTTAACGAACTTTATAGGATAAAAAATAGGAAGCTATTCTGGTAATGTGAATTTTGGCTAGCCACATTACTTTTATAACAAAATTTTATGAATCTGTTTTGTTTGCTTTAAACCAACTTTGAAAACTCTCATCAATTCAATAAGTTGTTTCCTGGAGATATTTCTGACTGCATTTAGAAACATTCCTTTTTGGGGTTGGGTTAGTTTTTTTCTTTCTATATTTTGGTTTTCTTTGGTGGGTTTTTTGTTTGTTTGATTTAAGAATGACCAGACTCAGATGCAAGGGAGTTTTGGAAGATAAGTATCATTATCTGGGCACATTTCAACCTAGAATGAAATTGGATTTCACTTGGTAAAAGAGAGACTAGATACTGGAGAGTTTAATTAGTAACATCAGCAAGGCACACCATGTAAAAACCCACATTTTCCCCTCTGTTCGCCTAGATAACTCCTAGTCATTGTTTATTTAGCATCCATGTTTCAGTTCCTCTAAGAAGCTTTCCTGGATGCCCAAGACAAGATCAAGGGCCCCACCTAAGTGCTTTCTAACACTTTAGTCATCAACATTTTATTCCTATTTGCATTTACCTGTCTCCTCCACTAAAATGTATACACTGTGTGTAAAGACTATGTCTTGATAAACATTGTTAAAATGCATATAGTATGCTGCATAGTATTTAAAAAATAAATCAGTAAATATTGAATGAATGAAACTAGAGTTAACCATTTGATCACTTATGGCCAGACTGGATTCGGTAGAAAGACCATACACTGGCATCAATTTGGTTGATGTCAGCAGGAAGGGAATTATAAGATTCAGATCAGTTTCCCAGGGGTCTTGTATGCATTCTGTGGAGTGAGGACTTCATCCTGTAAATTAGTTCTGGATGTGAGGAGTAGGCAAAAGACCAATCTGAAGCAGGGTTTAGCACATTTTAGGGCATATTCATTGGTTGCCTAACCATGCATATATACCCCTTCCCTAAAGTATCCCAAATTTCTGAGCCATTCAGGATAAGTACATTTATTCCTGCACCCAGTTCCAATTCCATCTGCCACTTGCACACCACCAGCTCACCACGGCCATAGTAACTGGTTCAAGAATGGCCACATAATCCAAGTCAGAGCAGTAATGCTGCTGGAAACCCAATGCCTGGACTTCCTTCGGCTGTTAGAGAAAGTGAATATTCTCTTTCTATCTGGACATGAATGATGACATATAAACACCCAATAGCTCCTAGACTGTCTTTGGTTACAAGAGTCTGTCTTGAAGTAAAACCAATAACAAGGATACAGAGTCAAAATAGTGAAGTACAGGTTTTTGGTGATATTGCTTGAATCTGAATAAAGACCCATTTGAGGCTAGAATTTGCCCCTAGAATTGGCATCCTTCTAAAATAACTTCTGACACATGGCACTGTGTTAACTCTCAAGAGTGTACCCACAACATCTGGCGCACAACTCTATTACAGCAGCCAACTTATTAGTTGAAATAATACACTTATATATGTGTTCCCCTTTTCTGTGAGCTCTCTGGACATCAATCATGTCTTGTATCTTTGCGTTGCCACAGAAGGTGGTGCCGTTCATATATTTAGGGCTCTATAAATCTTTGCAGAATTAACAAAAAAGTGAACGAATAAAAATTGCAATAGAGTTCAACCATATTTCCAAATATTTTTATTCATTCCCAAGTGAATTTAAATAGTCATAATCTTGCTTTCCCTCTCTAATTATCGTTTAAAAGGCAGCATTTTTTACTCTAATTTTTCTGAAGATTTTAAAAGCAAAGTTTGTGCAGGATATAAACTTTTTGGAGAGTGACTCATACATTGGATATCCTCAGCTTATTCCCTGAGGCACAGGGCAGTTAACTTGCAGACTGAAATTCATAAAACCAAGAAAATTATCTCAAATTTGTCTACATTCTTTGATTTACCTAGTGTACGGCACTCTTGTCACCTTCCCTCCAGAGGCAATGTCTGCTATGAACATTCCCTATCATTGCGTATAATTGGAAAATTAAAAAGCATATTTAAATGCAACATTATGCTACAAAAATGTTGGCAGTACCTCAGGGTTGACTGTGTGTTCTATTAGAGATTTATGAGAATTTACTCTGCCTGTGGTAAAGAATTTTCAATAATTCTGTTCTTGGGTAAAATTAGGGCATCAGCAGAGAAGTAAATTTCCTAATGCAAGCAGCAAGTTTCCATTTTTTCATCATAATGTGTTCCTAGAAACCTTGTTGGGAAATAAAAGGATTAAAAATAGATCTTCTTTACTTGCATATAATTTTTAAGTTTAAAATTGTATTACCTATTCACAGAAGTCAAATGAAATATTGACTGTGACTCTCTTTTGGAGCCATGAGAGAAGAAAACAATTGGACTGTTTAACATTGATTGTGTCTCTCAGTAATTAATACAGAAGAAAGCCTAGTTCAAAGTAAGAAACACATGGCATATATGATACTACTCTCCATTCCAGAGCTTTTGGAGATAGTACATTTGCTCATATCATCCTCTCCTATTTTATCTAGATTAAGTCATAGAATCTTCCTCAATACTGAACTCCAAGTGGTCAATATCATTCCTTTAGAATTGTTACCGAAACTGAAATCTATTTAGTTTTAGGCCTAACATCCTAGAGGTAGTTGACTTACATGCTACAACCAAGGAACCAGCTTTCACTTGGCTGCAACACTATACCCACAGCAAAGAGAATCCAACATTTATAAGCTATTTCAGCAAATTCAGGTCTACAGATGATGGCAAACATAACTTAAGCTATTATATTCAAAATGATGGCTTGTACTAAATTTCTTGAATTTCTGCAAATCCGCACCTTTGCCATCATGAGGTACTTTAATAGTAATTCAATCAAATTGATCTATAGATATACCAAACAATTCAGTTTAACCAGTTCCATTTACTTCAACAGGTATTTACTGATAGGCTATTGAATACATAGTTAGAAAGGGGATTCTTTTAGGAATTTGGAAGAAGCATTTGCCTCAATCCTTGCTCTTGATAAATTTATCCTATTTTAATATAAAAATACATGTACAGACTTCTGCTCCCAGTACTGGTGGAGTAGCTTATATTGGATTAACTTTTCCATAGATTATAATTATAAACTCAGGAAAAAGTACTGAAATAAGACATAGCTATATGAAGATACTGGAGAGTGACCAAGAAAAGGCAAAAAATATAAAGTAAAAAAACCATGGAAAGAAGTTGACATTCAAAATAAGGAAACTATACTGGGTAAATCTGTGTCCATGTGACTTTTTAATCTGTGGACATTCCCAAATCAACACAGTATGGGGTACCTAGAACTCCAGCAAAAAGCAACAGTCTTACTGGCTTAAGAGTCAGACTAGAAAGTTCAGTTCTGCCAGAGCCTCTGAAAAGGGAGGAGGAAATCCATAAGGGAATAAGCTACATCAGGAATCACAAAAAAAGTTATATTTTCTGCCAAAATTCTTGCCTACCCCTGAACAGTGCATGGGGCACATTCCAAGGAGTCTAACAAAAATAATATCTGGAAGTCTGAAAGAACTGAGCACAGATATCCAACTATCACAGAGGAGTTGGAGTTTGAGTTTATCTAAAGAAACTGCCTGACACAACAAAAATCAGTTTGTTCAGGGGAAGATAAAATTCAAAGGTTCTACAATATATCACTCACAATATCCAATATACAAAGATTAATAAATATGTGAACAAGAAAATCTGACCAATAGTCAAATAAAAAAGCAGCAAGAGAAAACAACCCTGAGATCATACAGATGTTAGTAGACAAAGACTTGAACATATCTAATGCAAATATATCCAGAAATTTAAAGGACATTCTTCTTATAATGAAAGAGGAGATGTGAAAAACCAAAAGAAAAATTAAAGCTAACAACCAAATAAAAACTACAGAAAATTACAATATCTGAAATGAAAATTCACTGAATGAGCGTAACAGTAAGTTGGAGACAAAAAATATTTGGAGAAGTAACGGCCAAGAATTTTCTAAATTTGATGAATACATAAATACTATAGATGCTTGAAGTTCAATGGACCCAAGCTGGAAATATATACAAAGAAAACTACAGTTAGGCACATCAGAGTCAAACTTGTAAAAACCAAGTATAAATTTTAAAAATTTGGAGAAGCCAGAGGACTGGTGACCTAAAAGGAAAACAAATATGTAAATACTAGTTAATGTGCCCTCAAAAATGATGGAAATCAAAAGACAAGGGAAAGAAAAAAAATACTGTCAACACAGAAATCTACAGACAAGAGATTATTATCTTAAAATGATAGGAAAATGAAGACATTCCCCAATTAACCAGAATGGAGATAATTAATTCACAACAGAGTATAGTGAAAGAAATGCTACAGGAAGTTATTCAGGCTGAAAGACAACCACAATTTATATAACCTTGGATACACAAGAAGGAATAAAGAGAACCAGAAATGCAAATAAGTGGGCAAATAGGAAAGATTTTATTTTTCTTTACTGAATTTCTTTTAAAACTTTGAACATTTAAAGAAAAATTGTAACATGGTATGATAAAGTTTATAATGCATTTGTATAGAATATCCCTGACATCAATGGAAAAGGACAGTAAGGAAGATAAATGATATTACACTCTCTAAAGGTTTACACATTTTATAGAAAATGGTAAAATATTAACCCAAAGTAGACTCTGATTACTTAGGAATGTATATTATAACCCATGGAACAACCAATAAAAGTATTGCAAAGATGTATAAGTTAAAAGCCAGTATATACATGGTGTTAATAATGAGAACATGGAAAAATATATACCAAATGTAAGCTATGGACCATAGTTAATGGTAATAGGCTGATGATCTTTCATAATCTGTAACAAATGATCCACAACGATGTAAGGTGTTGTTAGAGGGGTGTTGTATGGGAATTCTGCACATTATGCATGATTGTTTTGTAAGTTCACAACTTATTTAATAAATATATACATATAAATAATAATGGTTCAAAAGGACTTAAAGCCTAAAACATAATAAGATACCATAAAGTAATAACAAGCAGATTTGAAATGTTAAGAAAATTAAAATGTCTATAAAAGGGAAAAAAAAGTCAATAGTCATGAAAAATTCTCCACAAAATAGGAATAGAGAGAAACTTCATCAATTCATAAAGAACATCTACACAAAACCTACAGCTAACATCATATTTAATGGAACAAAACTATATGCTTCCCCCTAAGACTGGGAAAAAGACAAGGATGTCCCATCTCACCATTCCTTTTTAACATTTTACTGGAGGTCCTAGGTAATGCAATAATACAAGAAAAGGAAATAAAAGTTATATGGTTGGGAAGGAGCAAACACAACTACCTTTTCCACAGACGATATGATTGACTATGTAGGAAATTCCAAAGAATTTCAATAATAAAAAAACTCCTGGAATTAATAGGCAATTATAGTAAGGTTGCAAGATACAAACTTAATATGCAAAAGTCAATTGCTTTTCTATATACAAGTATTAGACAACTGGAATTTGAAATTAAAAACACACCATTTAGACACAACCAATCCAATGCCCACATAGAAGAGGTGGCATTGGATTGGGAAAAGTGGTCATAATGGACAAAGGGTATGGGGAAAGGCAGGAAGAGATGAGAGGTGGAGGCGTCTTTGGGACATGGAGCTGCCCTGGATGGTGCTTCAGAGGTAATCACCGGACATTGTAAATCCTCACAGGGCCCACTTGATGGAATAGAGGAGAGTATGGGCCATGATGTGAACCAATGTATATGAGGTGCAGAGGTGCCCAAAGATGTACTTACCAAATCCAATGGATGTGTCATGATGATGGGAACGAGTGTTGTTGGGGGGGGGGAGAGGGGGGGTGGGGGGGTGGGGTTGAATGGGACCTCACATATATATTTTTAATGTAATATTATTACAAAGTCAATAAAAAATAAAAAAATTAAAAAAAAAAACACACCATTTACACTGGCATCAAAAAATTAAATATTCAGGCATAAATATAACAAAATGTGTACAAGTTTTATCTGAAGAAAACTACAAAATTCTGATTAAAAATCAAAGATGTAAATAAGTGGAAAGATATTCCATGTTCATAGATAGGAAGACAATATTATTGTTTTTTTATTATTTTATTTTCTTGAAGTCAATATAAAGAAACTAATTCTTCATTACTTGATTTATACATTCAATGCAATACCAAACTAAATCCAAGAAAGTTATTTTGTGGCTATCAACAAACTGATTCGTAAGTTTTTATAGAGGGGCAAAAGCCAAAAATAGCCAACAAAATAATAAAGAAGAACAAAATCAGAGGACTGATGCTACCCAACTTCAAGACTTACTATAAAGCAACAGTGATCAAGACAGTATGGTATTGGTGAAAGAATAGACAAATAGATCAATGGAACAGAGTGGAGAGCCCAGAATTAGACCTACACAAATATAAAAACTGGTCTTTAATAAAATAGCACAGGTAATTCAATGGAGAAAAGATAGGTTTTCCAACAAATGGTGCTGGAACAATTGAATGTCCACATGCGAAAAATAAATCTAGACACAGACCTTACACCTTTCACAAAACTTAAAATGGGTCATATACCTAAATGTAAAATGCAAAGCTATAAAAATTTTAGAACATAACATGGGAGACCTGGGTTTGGTGATGATAGTTCAGCTACAACACTGAAATCATATTCAATGAAAGAAAAAATTAATAAGTCCATCTTCCTTAAAATTAAAAATGTCTATTCCATAAAAGACTCTGTTAAGAAAATGTAAAGACATGCTACAGACAGGAAGAAAACATTTTCACAATACATATCTAATAAAGGACTGTATCCAAAACATACAAATAATTCTGAAAATTCAACAATAAGAAAATAACCCATTTACAAAGCAAAGATCTGAAGAGACATAGCACCAAAGAATACATAGAGATGGCAAAAAAGCATTTGAAAAAAATGTTATACAACATATGTCATTAGGGAATTGCAAATCAAAACAGCAATGAGCTACAATACACTTATTGGAATAGCTAAATCCAAAAGATTGCCAACACCAAATACTTGTGTGAATGTGGAGCAAAAAGAACTCTGATTCACTACTGGTGGTAATGAAAAATGGTACATCCATTTCAGAAGATGGTTTGACATTTCTTACATTGTTAAATGTAGGCTTACAGATAATCCAGCAATTGCACTCCCAGGCATTTCCCCAAAGGAGTTGAAAACTAAACCTGCACATGAATGTTTATGGCAGCTTTCTTCATAAATGCCAAAAATTGGATGCAACCAAGAAGTCCTTCAATAGGATAATCAAACTGTGGTGCAGTCCTACAATGGATTATTATTCAATGATAAAAAAGAAATGAGTGATTAAGACATGAAAAAACATAGAGGTAGCTTAGATGCATATTGCTAAGTGAAAGAAACCAGTCTGAAAAAAAGACATACTGTATGAATCCAAATATAAGACCTTCTCGAAAGGCCAAAAAAAAAAAAAAAACAGAGCTGGTAAAAACATCAGTGGTTTTCAAGGGTTCAGGGAGAGAGGTAGTGGGTAAGGGTTGAAGAGATGAACAAAAGGGCATTTTAGAGGTGTGAAAATATTCTGTACGATAATATAATGGTGGATGCATGACTATGCATTTTTCAAAGCCCACAGAACTGTATAAGGAGTGAACACTAATGTAAATTATTTAATTCAGTTAACAACAATATACCAATATTGGTTCTTCAATTTTAACAAGTATACCACATTAAGGCAAGATGTTACTAATAGGAGAAATTGCAGGGGGTAGAAAAGGAGGTATTTGGAAACTATTTTTTGCACAATTTTTCTCCAAACCTAAAACTGCTCTAAAAAATAAAGTCTATTAAAATTATTTTTAAAAAGTGATTATCTGCAGATGGTAAATTGAAAGGAAAAAAAATAAAGATTTTAAAAAAATAAATTTTAACAAATAATTAACAGGAAAGGAGAAACGGGAACAAATAAATAGGGAGAGTAACTGAAAACAACAAAATGGTAAACAGAAACCTAATCATATCAATAATTACACTAAATATAAATGGATGAAATACTCATGCAAAAGGCAGAGAACGTAAGACTAAATAAAAAAGCAAGACCGAACTATATGCTATTGCAAAAGATACACATTAAATATAAAATGAGATTTACTTCTGGAGGCAAGGTTTGTTTAAAGTCCAAAAGCAATCACTACCTTCACAACATAACTGAAATAAACTAAAGAAACAAAACTATCAAAAGATTCAAAAATACACTTGATAAAATTCAACACTCTGAGGTAAAAACTCAGCCCATTAGGAACAAAAGGGAACTTCCAAAAGTATAAAAGGCATCTAAGGAAAACCTACAGAGAAAATAACACTTAATCATTAAATACTCAATGCTTTCCTACTAGAATCAGAAATAAAGCAAGGAATGTTCATTTTATTCCTACTATTCAATATTGTACTATTTTTTAAGCCAGTGCAGTCAGACAAGAAAAAATAAATGAAAAAACGTAAATTGGAAAGACAAAAGTAAAATCATCACTATTCATTTATAATATCTATATAGAAAATCCTGAGTAATCTATAAAGGAACAACTGTAACTAATATTTTAATTTAGCAAGATTTTATGATACTAGATCATTAAGCAAAATTAATCCTTTTTTCTATATTCTAGCATCAAACAACTGAAAACAAAAAACATTTAAAAGCAATTACATTTACAATTGTGTCATAAATCATGGACTGTACTTAGAAATTAATTCATCCAAAAGTGTTCAATACCTCCATACCAAAAACTAAAAAGCATTGTTGAGAAAAATTTTAAAGACCTAAATAAATATAGGGGCATGGATCAGAAAACTCAATATTTTTAAGATATCAATTATCCCCCAAATCTATTGATTCAATGCAACACCAAACATAGAAACATAGACATTTTAAAGAAAATGACAAGATGGTTCTGAAACTTATACGAAAATGAAACGGGCAGAGAATATTCCAGTCTTGAAAAAGAGAATAAAATTGCAGGACTTAGATTACTAGGCTTTAAGTCGTATTATAAAGCTACAGTAATAGAGATAGTATAATACTGGCATAAGAATAAGAAAACAGATCAATGGAATAGAATCCCATAATATACCTATCCTTATATGGTCAATTAATTTTCTACAAAGACACCCAGGTTATTCAATAGGGAAAGGAAAATCTTTCTAAAAAATTGGTGTCATGACAAGTAAATAGCCATGTGGGAAAAAAAATATGAACCTTACTCTATACCATAAACAAAAATTATTTTGAGATGGATCATAAGCACAAATTTAAAAACTAAAATTGTAAAACCTCTAGAAGAAAACACAGGGTACCATTTTTGTGACCTGGAGTTAGGCAATCATTTCTTGAACAGGACACAGAAAACAATTCCCCCACACACAAAAATTGAATCATTAGATGCATTATACTCATCAAAATTAAAAATGTCTTTTCATCAAAAGACACCATTAAGAAAATGAATAGGTAAGCCTCAGACTGGGAGAAGATATTTGTAAAACAAAGAAAGACAAAAGATTTGCCTTCATAACATTTAAGTAATTCCTATCATTCAATAATCAAAAGACAAATAACTATAAAAACAAGCAAAACATAGATATTTCACGAAGAAAATTTGCAAAATTTATAAACTTATTTGTATAAGCCCATGAGTAAAGTGTTCAACATCATTAGTCATTAGAAAAATAAAAACCATAGTGAGGTACCAAAATATACATACTAAAATGGCTGAAGTTAAAACACTGCCAAAACCAAATATTGATGAAGATGAAATGCAACCAGAACTCTCATACTCTGCTGGTGGTAATATAAAATAATACAACCATTTTGGCAAACAGTTTGATGGTTTCTTATAAAGTTAAGCATATACCTATCCTATGAATTGGCATTTTCACTTTTAGGTATTTTCCCAAGAAAAACAAAAACACAAGTCTACAAAAAGATGTATCCAAAAATATTTATAGCATATTCATACTATTTATAATAGCAAAAAATCTGTAAACAGTCCAAATGCCCATCAACAGGAGAACGGATAAGCAAATTGTGGTATATTCATAAAAGGGGTTCTACTCAGCAATAAAATGGAATGTACTATTGATGCATGCAACAATACGGATTAATCTCACAAATGTTTTGCTGTTCAAAAAAAGCCAGACAATGAAGACTACACATATGTACAATTCTATCTATATGAAATTATAAAATAAGAAAAACCTAATCTGTGGTGAAACAAGTCAGAAAAATGTTGCTTCTGGGCACAAGGGTCATGGACTTAGAAGGAACATGAAGGAATTTCCTGAGATGACAAAAACATTCTATTACCTTGATATAGGTGGTGATTACACAGGTGTGAGTTTCTTGTCAAACTCAGTGAATTGTACACTTAAGATTTATTTCTTTGTATGCAAATTTTAACTCAAAAAAATTAAAAACGAGGAATATTGAATATAAAAGACAGCTGTTTATAAAAAAGATTTATACATATGACACAGACTTAAAAGCTATCAATTCAAGAAAAAATCAACAAAATTCTATATATAATTGCACACCAATCTCTGCCTTAGAAATTCATACTATATGCCAGTGAGTTTCAAATTCTGTTCTCATGGAACATGAGGGTACTCTGAGAAACATTAAGATAATGTATCACCAAAATATAATAGGGTTGCCTTTTTCCAAGTCATAGAAATGAAAATAAGTTCATAGAATTTTCTCAAAAGTTTTTTCCCCAAATATATTTATATTTAAATATAGGTACTTTTAATAGCTTGCTTGAAAGTGCTAACAAATGCCACAATGAAATAAGACTTGAACAAATATTGATGGAAATATTTAGAAGTATGATTTCTTAAATCTGTATCATGGGTTTTCTAGGGATTTTTGTGTGCTTAGGAGACACACATTCATATTAAAATTAGTAGAGTTATATTTTATGCTTACATGGGCACTTTTAGTTATTATGACAGAAATAAGCAAAGTATTATTCTGTGGGGTTAACAAAAGCCATCAGAACTTCCAAGGTGTATATATTGTGAGGACAAGATTGAGAACCATTGTCATTGTCACTAAGAAAGGCAAAATTATAATGTATATTGATACTATAGTAGAAAGCATCTTGAAAAAATTAGGGCTTGAGTTGAGCCTTAAAGATAAGATTCCAATAGGTGGAAAAACATTAGAGAAATTAGCTAAGACTATGTAACATTAAGATCAGAAGCCCAGGCTTCAGAGTGATATTAATATATGCTCAAAACTTGGCATGGGTACTTACTAGTGATTTAACTTTGATTATGCTTTTAAACCAACCTAAATGTCATTTTCTTCATCCGTAAAATGGGAAATAATACCTATTTTTCCAGGTTGTGGTGATGAAATAATATGCATTTAATACATGGCATATAAATGATCAAAAATTGGTAGTTATTACAGTTACTATTAAAAAGTGTGAACCAAGCTACCGGTATATAAATGAGCAAAGCATTGAGGTATTCTTTGAAGGGACCAATTAACTCTTTTCAAAGCAATTTTTCCAGAAGTGGGAAATAAAGCTATTTAGCTTTATATATACAATGAGAATAATAATTTTATTGATTATATTCATATATGATGAGAGGCATAATTTATAAAAGTCATTGTAAGTTAAGATGATGAATCAGATTTAGACACAAAAGTGCTCAAGATAAACTGGAATATTATTTATGAAAAAGTACCACATACCATTTTAATTGAAGAAATAAGTATTTTTCATAGCATATAATGTTGGAATAAATTCTAGGCATTCACAGATGTGGACTCACTGTGCTAAGATATTCAAGGAAACAATTTGTTCCAATTATATTTTGCTAATTTGCCAGGAAAGAAATGACTAATTTTCCAACCTGGTGCGTCCCATGGGAGATCTAACTTGGTTTTAGGTTCCTTTATTTACTTTATTATTCTGTTGACTATATGTTCCTGGACTTCATCATTAAAGACGTTTTCTAGCAAACACATAGCAGTACACTGAGAAAAATCCAGAGACATTGGTGTACTATCTTTTCACACACTTACCTATTAGCTCAAGAAACGGCATCTGCTTCAATTATGCTAATGAAATCATTCTGTTTCTCAAAATAGAACCTGGTATACTATTTCCAGTGCATGGAAAATAAAAACATAGCAAATTATACTAATTTCAAACAAATTTACACCCAATGTCTCTCATTTATGAAAAAAAGAACAGCTAGCTGGCTTGTTCAGTGACGTGAGCAATATCTTTCTCACTTGGCCTCATAATTTTTATAATGATTTCAGTCTAGGAAATGATTAGATTACTAACCGGAAAATAACCATTAGGGCATTGTTACACATAACACATCTCGAAATATTAAAATAATGTAGCATTATTTATTTTATTAATAGCGTGACCTACTTCTGCACAACCAAATTGCTGTTTGACATGGCTTTACATGTATTATATGGCCTTCTAAATTGTTATTTGCTGTATATTTTTTCCTAGGGGTCTTCTCCATTACAAAAGCTCAAAACCATTCTCCTTTGCCTTGGGAAATAGGCCAGAAATATTTCAATTTGCCTGCCCTTCCCAAATGCTACAGGTAAAATACATGTGCGTCTTTTCTTTTTTTTTTTTTTTAATGATTTATTTTATTTATTTCTCTCCTCTCCCTGCCCCCCCCCCAGTTGTCTGCTCTCTGTGTCCATTCCCTGTGTGTTCTTCTGTGTCTGCTTGCATTCTTGTCATGCATCAATGGGAAACTGTGTCACTTTTTTGTTGTTGTTGCGTCATCTTGCTGCATCAGCTCTCCATGTGTGCGGCCCCACTCCTGGGCAGGCTGTGCTTTTTTCATGCAGGGTAACTCTTCTTCTGGGGTGCACTCCTTGCATGTGGGGTGCCCCTACGTGGGAGAGCCCTGCATGGCACAGCACTCCTTGCAAGTGGCAGCTCTGAGCGTGGGCCAGCTTACCACATGGAACAGGAGGCCCTGGGTATTGAACACTGGACCCTCCACATGCTCTATCAGTTGAGCCACAATCACTTCCTTGTGGGTCTTTTCTTTGAGTCACCCCAAGCATAAATTCAAAATCACAGATACCATCAAGATTTCACATTATTTGTGCTGACCACTAATGGCCATTGGGAATAGCATGAAAGCAAAAATGCCTAAATGGGTTTTCTTTCTTAGAGTTTTTCTGCATTTCACACAGCAAGGACTCCAGGACACCTTGAGCTGAAATCATTCCAATTACTGTGTCCCCAACTCTGATGAGATCCTCGACCAATAAAACAGGTTTTCGCAGGTAGCCCTGAGATACCCAGTACCCATAGTCTCTCTGCTCATGATTGCGTGAGAATTGTGTTGTACAAAATCACTAACAGTCTTGAGCATAAGAAATAAATTAGAGGAGCATTCCTGGGACTGGAAGAGAATAGTCAGCCTTAGAGAAAAGGGAACTGAATAGGCCCTTTATTGCTACAAGTTAAAACTAATCTCCATTTACAGCATAGCAGGTTCTCCCATTTAGGTGCCTGCCTACCTCTGCTGGGCCATCACTTATGATTTCCCCTTCCCCACTCTAAATCCCAGCCAAGTTGAGCTTCTTTGGCTTCTTCTGAAGTGTATATCCTCTCTTGTCTCTAAGACTTTGTTCACTCCCACTTAGGACTTTCTTATACACACATACACACATCTTTCTCCATTTTACTGAACCAGTTCCTACCTCCCTATCCCTTACATCTCAGCTTAGTTGCATTTAAAAAAAATTTTTTTAAAGATACATGGATCACAAAAACTGTTACATTAAAAAAAATAAGAGGTACCCATATACCCCACACCCATCTCCCCTCCACTCTTCCCATATCAACAACCTCTTTCATCATTGTGGTACATTCACTTCATTAGGTGAATACATTTTGGAGCACTAGTGCACCACATGGATTGTAGTTTACATTGCAGTCTATACTCTTCCCTAGTACTTTCAGTGGGCTATGGCAGGATATATAATGTCCAGCATCTGTTCCTGCAATATCTTTTAGGACAACTCCAAGTCCCAAAAATGCCCCACATCACAGCTCTTCTTCCCTCTCCCTGCCCTCAGCAACAACCATAGCCACTTTCTCAACATCATTGCTACAGTTTCTTCCATTACTAGTCACAATAGTTCTATATTAGAATACCAGTAAGTCCACTGTAATCCATATTTCATTCTTCCATCCTGTAGACCCTGGGATGGTGATGTCCACTCCACCTCTGAATCAAGAGGGGGCTTAGATCACACATGGTTGATGGATGTGATTCTCCTGCTTGGAGTTGTAGGCACTCTCAGTTCCCTGGTGTGGTAGTTGACCATCTTCACCTCCCTCTTAGCTGACCTTGGTGAGTCCAATGAACTGGAGAGTAGGAGTTGCAACTCTGCTGAGGCTCAGGGACCAGCTGGCACATAGCCAGTTTAGAGATTCCAGTTACCTAAGTATACACCAACACCAACGCCAACCACAGGTTCAGTAAAAGTGAGAGTAGAGGCATGTGTTGAAAGGTCACATCTGAGTCACACTCTATTACACTGAGGAACACAAATTACAAAATAGGGCCCTCTGACATAGCACTGAACTCCAGAGCCATCTGCCATGACCGTCTAACCTGTGTCTCCTTAGCCCTCAGGAGCACCAGTACCTGGGGTTGTATGTTTTTGACTGTTTAAAAATAAGTTTTCCATGATACTCCCAAATTCTTATATGCATTCCTAGGGCATGCCATAGCACCCTCTAATCCTCCAAGTATTGATAAATAAGACTCTAGGACAGTAAAATGAAAATACAGAAAATATTGTATATCTACATTTAAAAATTAGAAATATTGAAATAAAGGTCATATTCAGACAGGCTGAACCCACTCTGGAGAAGTTAGGTCTAGTCTACAGAATTTAAAAATTGGTAAATTTACATAATAATACAGATTTCTGACTTTTCTTGAAAAATCAGAATATCTGTCAATACTAGCTCTATGTTTGAACATGCCAAAAATCAGTTGAGGGCATAGGGGCTCTAGTTCACCACAGTCCCCATCATTTGCTGCCACTTCTTGGTTCATGTACTTCATTTTTGTCACTACTAGATCCTTGTAAGCATGTGGCTTGGAACCCTGAATAGATCCAATTTGAGATCACAAAGATATTTCTATGTTTATGTTGACAATGTGGGACTAAAGGTGAGACAAAAAAGAAAAAGGGCCTGTGACTAGGAGATAAAAAATAGGAGAAAAGGAGGAATAAGGGGAAAAGATGTATATCGAGCCTTCCTCAGTCTGTAGCTTTGGTTTTAACTAGCATCAAAGCGGCTTTGTCACCGTCGGTCATGAAGAAATGATCAATAACACACATTAAATTAAAACTCTCTGTTTATGTCAGTACCTTGGTACCTGGAGACAGGTCATAGCTGAAGCATCATGTCATAAAACTAAATTCCAAGTGCAAAAACCATCATGCAAGCTGGTGAGTCAGGTGCCACAATGATTTTCAAACTGAGTGACTCATTTACTCTCTCAGGCAAAAAAGGAAGGCACGAGCCTTGTGAGAAAATCCAAACTGACTAGTCTGCAAGAAAATAATCCCTTTATTCTATCATAGACTTATTCCTTTCAAAAGCCAGGGTATTCTTTAGGGTATGCTCTCATCTCTGGAGACAAATGAAAACACATTATTTCTAGAAGATGCAAATGTTTGCTTTAGTATTATGGGAAGATGGGGGCATTTTGAACCATAAAATGTGTTCTTTTATGCTTTGGGGAAAAAGACTTTTAACATGCTCTGTCATCCAAAAAATAAATTGTCTCATAAAACTGCCCTAGAGAAGATGAAAATGTTGTAACTGTAGAAACAAAATCTTTGGAGGCACAAAATGCAATTATTGACCATAATAGTTTGCCCTTCATGGTATTTAAATATTCTTTAAAATATTCTTTCCTATACAGGTAAACAAGCTACCACATTGTATTAGTTTCCCATTGCCACTGTAACAATTTATAGCAAACTCAGTGGCTTTAAACTGCAAATTTATTATTTTATGCTCTGGAGGTCAGAAGTGCTGAACTCGAGATGTTGGCAGGGCTGTGTTCCTCCACGAGGCTCTAGGAGAGAACCCATTCCCTTGCCTTTTCCAACTTCTAGAAGCTGGCCACCTGCATGTGTTCCCTGGTAGACCCTTCCTTCATCTTTAAGGCCAGCAGCTTTGCATCTTCAAATCTCTCTCTGACTCTCCTCCCGCCCTCTTTAAAGGACCTTGTGATTATATTGGGCCCACCAGGATAATCTAGGATACCCTTTCCTCTCAAACTTGTTATCTAATCCCATCTGCAAAATCTCTTACCATGGAAGGTAACACATTCACAGGTTCCAGGGACTTGGGTGCAAGCATCTTTGGAGGGCTATTATTCTGCCTACCAGACACATCCATTAGAGATGTTGGCTACAAACTGTGACAGCAACAAAGGTAACAAGAACAAGAAAGTTTGTTTAGTGATAAAAAACTCAATTGCATACGAAGGAACGCTATTTTTCTGCGGTTTTGTACATTTAATCTGCAGTATATTTGAAGTCACTCTTCATAGAAACATCTTTCTCTGAAACTTGCAGACATGGGTGAGATAAATGAAAAGAAAGGATTATGACCTTTCTCATTGAATACTAAGTGTTTAAAATAATATAGAAAAACTTAGTCTTTGCCCAAGCAAAGGTAAGGATTGTATCTAATACGTGATGTAGTTAAATGAGAAGGTAATCTTATAGCCCCTTGATTAGGAGACCTAGACCTTCAGATACAATCAAGATTACCTACTGTGATGTGTATGTGCAACAGTAATAACTAACATTTATTAAAACCTTATATGTCCCAGGCACTTTCCTTAGCACTCTGTATGTATTACTCATTTAACCCTCACAATAACCCTATGAGTTGATTCCTATTTTACAGATGGGAAAATTGAGGCAGAAAAGTACCTTGCCCAAAATTTCATACCTATTAAGTGACAAGTCTAGATTTGGTCCCAGGTGGTCTGAGTTCAAAGCCTAAAGTTAGAAAGGCCTAGAAGATTCTTTCACATATTTTAAGGAAACCAATTTTATGGAGGAGCTAGAGAAAATTTAGAGTACATGGTAGAGATTCCTCTATGCAGATCAAGAAAATATACAAATATGTTAATTTCCTTCATATTAGGAAATTATCTGGCTTAAGAGCTGTTTCAATTTGGAATTTATTGTGTTAGCCATCCACGATTTTGAAAGTATTACATTTGCTGATAAAGACAGAGGAAGGAGGAATGATCCTATAGAGAATTTTCACACACATATCTACACATTTAAATAAATGAAACAAACAGCTTTTTTCTGAGGAAAAAAATCATCCAAGCAATGCTTTCCATGAAAACATTTGTTTCAAGCTCTCTAATTTACCTCAAGCAAGATACCCCATATCTTGCTGAAGCTGAAGGGGAAGGCTCACTAGGGCTAAACAAGTGGGAAATGTGATAATAGAAAAGTATCTCTGCTTGAAACAAAATCCCTTGGACTTGATATAAGTGTCCATATCTCACCTTCTACACAAACTTTCCAACCAGATATTCCACATCCAAAAATTTTACCTCTTCAAGTTCCTTGACAGATAAGGAATTTTGAAGTTTCCAATAAGGTGTGTTCCTCACACAACTTTTGGTGACTAGAATTGGCATCCTGTGGTTGGTTGTGAATTGCTCCAAAGCTTTCTCTCTGAAGCAAGGGATGGACATATGTGCACACATACACATGCACACAAACATAAGCACACAAATGAAGGCACACATGCATGTATCACACATACACACATGCACATTCCAGAAGAAAAAAATAATGTAAAAGGGGAAAGCTCACCTCCAACAGGCCCCATTTACAACAACATAAAACGTATTCAGCAAACTCAATATAAAAAAAGCAAACAACAAACATAAAACACTTCATAAAACACTTCTTAAGTTACAGGGCTAAAAGAGAGAACTTTTAAAGATGGAAAATGTTTTAGAGCCATCTTACCCAACCTTTGCATTTTCTTGTTCAAAATTTGCAAGAGTTATTAGTATAGTCTATGTCAGTGCTGAATTTAGAAGTCATATCACTGACACTGACCCAGAACAAATATTAACAATAATGACAACTTAGTAATAATGGTAAAAAAACTAATTTTTTTTTGTATTTTCTATGTTCTAGGTACTTCATGTGCATTAGCTCACTTATATTTTCAAATAAACCTTATATTCCTACAAAACCTTTGAGCTCAGGTTTTTTATTAGCATCCCCATTTTACGGATGAAGGAACTGTAACTCAGAAAGTTAAATTAATTTTATGTGGTCACATACCTACTGCATGGCAAAGCTGAGTTGAGAGCCCAAACTGACACTGCAAACTGAACTCTAAAATACTGTGGTATATATAAATACCCTATATAAACATAAAGAGATGCTCCTTCCTACATACATACATAAACACACAAAACATCAATAGCAGTTCACTCTTGGCTACTTTTCTCTAACTCTTCCAAATTTAATTCCCTCAGGGCATTCAGTTTACCTTCTCTTAATTCTGGTTTCATAATTTTTTCTAAGTATGAGAAACAAGACCCTGTCTTTGGCTGAAAGCAAACCAGATCATAACCCTAGTTAGGAACAGCTACATCATCTTGCATCTAGGTTTTCTCATAGCAGTTTAACTCTTTTAAAATCACACAATTGGTAAGCTAATACTTTTTAACTCAGCAGTTATGACAGTTATCATGTCCTTGTCAATAGAATAAACCACTAAAGGTTTTACAATTAATACACTACTATAAAGAGGAAAATCAGATGCTTCGGGTATAGCCTGGATGACATGAAAATTTTCTGGAGTAAACAGGTACAATCTTTTAAAAAATATGTACCTAATGCTCTTTTATTTTAATGTCTCCTGAGTCATATTTATTAGAGTAGGAAGGAAACTACTATTGGACAAGGGCAATGATATATTTATCATTTATTTTCAATCTTCCAACAGTATTGCCAGGTTATTTTTATTACCCATATTTCCCAGGTAATTTGGAGAAAACTATTGTCCAGAGAGATTAAGTAATTTGCCAAGCTAGTAAATGGCAGAATGTAAATTTGAACCCTGTTTTTCCCTGACCCAAAGCCACATTCCACTCTCACACAACACAGACAAAGGCAACACTTTTCAGCATGGGTGTTGCGGTTCATTTCTAGTCACAGCAGGCTGCACATTGGTGGATGCACCTTTTATTGCACCTGTATGAAGGCTACTACATCCACATAGCTTTTCAAGGAAACAGAAAACTTAATAGGTGGTAGAGGTAAAGGAGGCGACAAGTAGAATGCCAAAAAATCCTTTAGTCTAAGGCAATTTCACATATAAACCTCAGTCAAAGCAATGATCATCTGTGATCTAAAAGGCACTTACAAAAGATCATTTTTAAGATGATGATTTCAGTTTGTCAGTTTCCTGTTTGTGAGGTCTTCAGAAATAGGAATCATCAGTGGTGACCATGACAACGAATTTTCTCAGCGCTGGGCCTCCTTACCATGCCCCTGAGTGGGCACCAAGATTATATAAGGGAGACACAGACCTGCTATTTTTCTGAAAGGCACTTTTTAGGATAGCTTTGGCCTGTACTTTTAAGGACTAAATGATTTAGTTATTACACAATTTCTGAGTAAATTCTTCCTGGGAATTAATGGACTTTCAATCCACTCACTTCTTTATGGCAAGAATATTCTAGAGTAACAAATCACTTTCTTTAAAAGCATGGTATATTTGCAATTCATTTTGTTGAAGGAAAACAATTTAAGAGAGGTGTTTTAACATGGAGATTTTGTTCTCCAGGTATGTACTTCTCTATTCATAAATAAGCCAGTCAGCTGCAAAGACCTTTATATCCATTTCATAAAACCCTGAAAAGCACCCTCCTGAAGGTACACACACCTTGCTGAAATGAGAAGGTAAAGGACAGGACTTAACCTTCTTAGCTACATACACTGGTGGCCTCAGCCTTCATATGCCCTTTTTTTTTTTTTTCATTTTTATATATTGTTGAGTTTGTTTTTGTTTTTTCCCTTCTTTATTTTTTTTAAATTGTTACATTAAAAAATATAAGAGGTCCCCATATATCCCCCACCTCCCTCACCCCACTCCTCCCACATCAACAACCTCCTTCATCATCTTGGCACATTCATTGCATTTGGTGAATATATTTTAGAGCACTACGGCACTGCATGAATAGTGGTTTACATTGTAGTTTACACTCTTCCCCAGTCCACCTAGTGGGCCATGGCAAGACATACAATGTCCAGCATCTGTCCCTGCAGTACCACCCAGGACAACGCCAAGTCTTGAAATGCCCCCACATCATATCTCTTCTTCCCTCTCCCTACCCTCAGCAGCTACCACGGCTACTTTCTCCACATCAGTGCTACAATTTCTTCCATTTGCCCTTTGATTTGGGGTAAGGACACTGAAGATTCATCTTTACTTTGAAGTAGACACCAGAGCTCCATGTGTAGCTCCAGCCCCATTAGTCCATGTTTCTCTGATTCTGCCCCTGAACAACATCTTCCAACTCTGGACTCTTTCATTTCTGGGAGGGCATCTACAAAGTACATACCAGTGATTTAAAAATCTGCTGAATCTTTTTACTAGCAGTAGCTGGGTTCTCTAAAGTCACCAGGAAAATGGAATTAGCAACACTGAACCATTGCTCCTAGAGGAAATACAACATTTGTGTCAGTGGCTCAATATATAATTTTTGTTTTTGTGTGTTTCTGTTTAAAGGCACTTTATTTAGTATGTATTTTTGATTCATTAATAATGAGCTTATAGCCAACAGCACTATAACTCAGGCCTATGCTTGGGAGCCATTTTGAACAGAGATATCACCAATGAAAAGCACAAAAAGTTGGCTCTAAATATAACGCAAAAAGGACACTTGTTTACAATATAAGAGCTGAGACCAGAAGGCAGAATCTGTTCAACCTCAGCTGGGAACATGTGCATCAGGTTACTCAAATTTTTTTGCCACACTATCCATGCCTGTAAATTAGCATGAAATGCTGCAAGTCCAGATTTTACGGTGACAAATGAATTTTAGCAAGTAGGCAAATTTGCAAATTCAGAATCCAGTAGTAAGAACATCTACATATATATCTGTTTCAACAATTCTATTCTAGAAATTTCTACTAAGATTCGATGATTACTATGACTATACTCAAAGATCACAAAGCTTCTTGCTGCTCTCAGAATTGTTTATAATTACCAACAATAGGGGAATTTTTAATTTAGACATTCAAAATAATATTGTAAATATCCATGGCAGAGACTGGCTGCCATCTTACCTTGCCACATGGCAGGATGCCAGGATCACCAGTAGCTTACTTTGGTGAGAAAATATCTCTGAGGTGCCTTGATTTAGACATTTCATGGCCTGAGAACTGTAAGCTTTTACCTCAAATAAAATTCCCGTTATAAAAACCAACACATTTCTGGTACTTTGCAACAGTAGCTCTTTAAGATATCATGTATTTAGGCAGAAAATGATTTAACACAGGAAATTAAATGATACGAAGTCATTAGAAGGGCTGAAGGAGCAGGCTCTAGGCTAGCCTCATGAAATGTCTATAGAACAACATAAAACTGGCCCCCTAAAGGAGCTACAAACTCTCAGACCACCACTGGAGATATACAGGCCTAGGTCTGGTGTACCCATTTACTGTATCAGCAGCCACACTGGAGAACAGATGCCCAACCAGCAATCTGGAGATTAGAGTCAGGTCAAGAAGCCACCACCACATCCACTAATTCTTGACATCCAAAAGACTGAAAGTTCCCCATCACTGGACCTGCTATTGAAAATCGCATCATCGCTGGCTAGCACTGACAACAAAAACTACAGATAAGAAGCCTCTACTTCAATTTTTTTCTTGAAATGTGATGAAAATACATTTCATGGTGAAACTTATGTCAGCCCCTTAGTTGAAAAGAAATCTTAGGAATATAGTTTTAACCTTCTAGCCCCTGTGATACAAATGGAAACACAGAAAAGATTAGGAATGAATGTTGAATGCTAAGAAATTATATCCAGCACTGGCTACATGCTGAAAATGGAAATGGAAAAGCTCCTCCAGGGCTAACAATTCCCATCACTTGAGTTGTACAAGTAGAAACCAGATAACCTATTGTTGTAGAATGTTGTAGATCAGATTCATTTGAACAGTTAGTCTCAATTCTGGCCCTATTCCCCAAAATTCTCTGGCTCAGTGGGTCTGTGGTATATCCCATGAATCTGTATCCTAAGTGATTAGTAGATATAGCTGGACTTGAGTACCACTCAACTATAATGGCCAAGATCACCTCTATCCCTCTTTATGACTCCTTGATTCTAGAGTTCTGGGACTACACAACTGTATATGCCATACACATTTCTAGTATAAAAGTCAGTTGAGCATGAACCCTGAAGAATCATAGAGTATAAACTGGCAAATTATTCTATTTGTTACCTTTTTAATGGAGTCTATTTATCAATTATTCTGCAGTAATAGAAATTAGTTCCAAGGCTATTGTAACTGAAGGCGTTCTTTCACATAAAGAATCCATATGAGGTAATTTGGTTTTCTCTGGGGAGAATCCTCCAATAGATTGGAGGAAAGAATACTGAGCCCCTGCTATGGGAAAGGCATTTAAAAATAATTTGGTATGTTATTTTAACTCATTTTGAAGATGTCTAAGGATTTATCTTCTGCACAAATATCAAATTCAATGCTCTTATATGTTTGCCCTTGTAGGGTTGGCCAAGTTTTGTGCAGAACATCAAACACAAACAGGTTTTATTACTGGCAGTGTAGTTAGGCTGTGACTCAAAAGGATTATCGTATCCAATTTGCATCTAAAATTCAGATGGGTTACATTTCAGTAAACACCAGGACTTGTGCTGGGATTGTAGTTACCGGTATACATGATATATGTAGCTTGAAGCCCTGGTCACATTGTGTATACCAGAGAAATTTCTGTGAAATTAAAGCTTCAGTCAGAAAATATGTAGTTATTCCCATATTTATGGACAAGGACATATACTAGCTTCCTAAAGATACCCAGATATGGAAAAACTGGCTTTTGGACTCAAGATAGTGTTTATATTTAGTTGAAAAGGAATACTGAGAGAAACAGGTCTGTAGTTGCATTTTTTGCAACTATAATTTCCTTAATCACACCCACCCACAATCAAGTTTTATATTCTGAAGGTAAAATATGCAGCTTCAGGCAAAAAAAAAGGGGCCTTTGTTCATTAATATTTGTGGCCAGACAATAGAAAGTTGTACACTCTTAAATTTATAACCACATCTGAACTGGCATCAGACTACTTAATCTTTGTCCTTGTTATTCTAGTGTATGTATGTTAAGATCATATCTTAATGACAACAGTCTTTTTACTCAGTTCTTATAGAAATCTTTATAATGTATAAACTATTCTACTGCATCCTATCAAATTTTAAGATGTGAGGAAAATAAGGTGAGAGTAAAAGAATTTGTCCAATATGATAGGCCGAATAATCGTCCCCAAAAATGCCCATGCCTAAATTCCTAGAATCTGTGAATACGTTATCTTGCATGGCAAAAAGGACTTTGCAAAGGTGATTAAGGGTATGGATCTTAGATGGGGAGATTGTCTTGGATTATCTAGATAGCCAATCTATTCACATGAGTCTTTAAACTAGACAATGTTTCCCAGATCTCTTGGTCAGAAAGATGCAACATGAGAAGGATTTGATCTGCCACTGCTGGGTTTAAAGACAGAGGATGGAGACCTTAGTCAATGAATGCAGCCTCCTCTAGAAGCTGGAAAAGGCAAGGAAATGGACTGTCCCCTAGAGCCACCAAAAAGAAATGCATCCCAGCTGACACCTTGATTTCAGCCCAATGAAACCCAAGTCCGACTTCTAACATACAGATCTGTTAAGACAAATTTGCACTGTTAAATGTAGTAAATTGTTACAGTAGCAAGATAAAAATAACATATCCAATATATTATATTTCCTACTAATGATTGCTCCCAGTCTCATTACAGGGGAGCAGTGGCTAATAATTTCCTAACAACAGTCAAGAAAGTAGTTTAACATTTTGAAGTAAGCAGGAAAGGCATAGATTTTGGAGTTGAAGGCATGACTTTATCAACAATTAGTAATGTAAATTTGAGAAAAATCCCAACTTTTATGAGGTTTAAATTCATCATTTATAAACTGAGAATAATGAGTCTTACTTATCTTGCCAAATAGTCAAAGGATCAGAGTTAATAAGGGATAGGAGTATGATTTATATGTTATGTTTCATAAAGGACCATATTGTCCATTGCTCTACCCTTACTTCCAAAATATGTATTTCTATTATAATATTTGTCACACTTATGGCAGAACCTACTAATTGTCTCTCCATCCCATTCTTTCTTTCTGCTCTTTATAGAAGAATCCCCCAAGTTTTAGCTGGGAACATGACAATCCAACTTTTTTTTAAATTTCTCTCCCCTCCCCTCCCCCAGTTGTCTGTTCTCTGTGTCCATTTGCTGCATATTCTTCTTTGTCCACTACTGTTGTCAGCGGCACGGAAATCTGTGTCTCCTTTTGTTGTGTCGTCTTGCTGCGCCAGTTCTCCATGTGTGCAGCACCATTCTTGGGCAGGCTGAACTTTCTTCTGTGCTGGGTGACTCTCCTTACAGGGCGCACTCCTTGTGCATGGGGCTCCCCTACACGGGGGACACCCCTGCATGGCACGGCACTCCTTGCGCACATCAGCATTGCACGTGGGCCAGCTCCACACGGGTCAAGGAGGCCTGGAGTTTGAACCGCGGACCTCCCATGTGGTAGACGGACACCCTATCCATTGGGCCAAGTCTGCTTCCCAACAATCCAACTTTAGACTCCATCTTCTATCTTCCCTTGCTGCCAAGGATGGCCATATGACTAACTTCTGACTAACAGGAGCATAAATACTAACTGAAATCCCAGAATTCTGCAAATTCCAGACGGTGGTCTTCAAAACAGTATGTTGCCTACTACTTCTTCCTCTCCTGCCCTTACAGGTTGGAATGGCTGTGGGGGCAGAGAGAACACAAACTGAGAGCATTACACTAGGGTAGGGGTCAACAACACAGTCATACCTATTCATTTATAGGTTGATTATGACAATAGCAGTTAAGAAATTATAACAAAAACTAAACAGCCCACAAAGCCTGAAATATTTACCATCTATCCCTTTAGAGATAAAATTTGTCAGCCTCGGCTCTAGGGGATAGGGGATCAACAAGAGAAATGATCTGGGTCTTTGGAAAACTTTATAGAGCAGAAATACCCTTCCCATCTAGCCACCTACCAGCCTGGACTTTTATAAGTACCAGGAATAAACCTTCTATGTTATTTTATCTAGTTCAGTGGGCATCGTAAGTAGAAACAATAATAGGATCGATGATGATGATGATGATCACTATCACTTATGCGGTGCTTGCTAGATTCTAGAACTCTTCTAAGAGTGTATAGTGGTGTGTGATTGTACAGACATTTAATATCCATAATAATTCTATAAGGTAAAGTATTATTCAGACTTTTGCAGATGAGGAAACTGAGGTCCAGAGGTTAAGTAAATTTTCCACGGTCATTCAACAAGTGACAGAGACAGCATTCAGGCCCTAATTACCTGGCACCAGCATCTCTACTCTAAACTTTATATTACATTACTTCTTAGTAGATTATATGTGGTTAATTTTGACAAAGAACAACTCTTAGAGTCAACCCCCATCAATTTCATTTTAACAGACCTATTAGAAACAATAGCTTAACCAAAAATATTGACAAATGTCAGGTTTACAGTAGGGAACGTGAACAGCAATTTGTATTCTTTTCAACAAAATGTCCTTTTTATCATATACCTAATATTCAGTCTTTGAAATAGCCTAAATTTAAGATTTTAATTAAATATAAAAGCCTTCTTAGTTGAAATAGGGTAACGTATTTGGAAATAATGACAAATGCAAAGTAAAGTAAAATTTGAAAGGAGTGAGATCATATCTGAGGATTCATGATATAAAGAGGGGCAAGGGCAGAAGGAATGGGAAATCAGAATTCACTATGTCCCTACCAGGCCCTAGACACTTGGCATAACATTAAAAATACATTCACTTATTTAATCTTCATAATTACTTTGTAAGATTTTTTTCAGATGGAAATTAAGATTCAGGAAAATTAAGGTAGTTGCTCGGGGACACAGAACTAGTGAATTAAACCCAGACTGACGTTATCCCAAAGCTTAGCTACTTTATACTAACTCAAAAAGGACCTAGAAAAAAATTAAACAAGAACAAGACAAAACAGTACAAAAAACCTAGTGATTCCAGATAAGAAAAAGTTTAAGAATAAAATGGTTACTTACCTAGGCTTTTTAGAAACAGGCAGTCACATCAGAAGGCTGTAAAGCACAGGACTGAAATAAGGCTGATCATGTGTCTACAAAGAGAAAGGAAAAAAATTCTAAATGCTGATACAAAGAAGAAAGCAAAGTCAACTGAAGGTCAGAACCTTATCATGGGATAGGATCATGAAACAGAGTTACATCTGGGAGGAAACTGTTGAGAGTTAAAGAAACTCTTCCCCACTGACATATCTGTTTTCACTCCAAGAAGGAGATTAGTTACTGATAAGCTCTTTATTATTGATTTCCTCTGAGCCTTGAAATTCCCCTTAAGATGGAGAATATTGACAGGATGAGACACATTACAGTTGTGAGGTTAAATAAAAGGCCCATAGCTGCCTCAGTCTAGCTCATTAACTCAATGGAAAATACTATCCCAAGTTCCATATTATCTAGAATTAACCAATAAGGGGGAATGAAATGTTATTATCCCTCAAAAATAAATTTGTATTATGTACTCAGAGTTGGAAAGGGCTTTAGAGATAATTGAATTATTTAATAAATAAGAAACTGAATTCCAGGTAAAACATAAATGACATGGTTTTGTGGTCTTAAAACATGAAACAAATCTCTGTTGTCAAGCACATTTCAAAGCTCATGACATAGTTGTATCTGTCTGGAGCTGATTTTGGTTGAGCCATGAATCATCATTCTGAGTTTTTCAGAAGAACGGTACTGCCATCTCAAAAGCAATCTTTTCACAAGTGAAAAGAGGGGATGTTCTAGGTATCAGCTTGGTGTGATCAAAGAATAGAAAGAAATATAGCAAGATATGGTGTAAGAAGTAGCAAAAAAAAAACTATTCCTGGGCCACAAGGGTCTTTGCAGGCCATGACCAGCAGGTTGGATTTTACTCTTAAGTGCAGACCATGGAGAGCTTTTGGTAGGAATATGACATGGCTACTTTCAATCATTCATTCATCATTCATTTTGTTTCAAGCATGGTTCTAAGATCTGAGACAAAATAAGATATATTCCCAGCCTACAAGAATGTCATAATCTATTGGAGGAAACAGATCTATGAAAAAGTAATTGTAGGGAAATGGATGTGATTCAAGTGCCTGGGCTCCCACCTACCACATGGGAGGTCTGTGGTTTGGTTCCCAGTGCCTCCAAAAGAAGACAGTGAGCTGGGGTGATGGGCAGGTGCAGCGACCTGACACAACAAGATGACGCAACAAGAGACACAAAAAGAAAAACATAATGAGATAACACCAAAGCAGGAAATGGAGGTGCCTCAAGAGATTTAGTGCCTCCCTCCCATATCAGAGGTCCCAGGTTCAGTTCCCTGTGCCTCCTAAAGAAACAAGGAAGACGACAGACACAGTAAGTGCAAACAATGACAGGGTGGAGAGAAATACATAAATAAAATAAATCTTTAAAATAAAGAATATATATACTATATATATGTTATATATATTTATATATAATTGTGAGGCAAAATGAAGAGAGAGGAGAAAGTAGTCACAAAGCCTGGAGAGACAGGAAAAAGTCTGTAGAAGAGGGAAAGCCAAACTATTGTTCTTCATGTAGGCAAAAAAAAATCTTCACAATTTTCAAAATTATTTCATATATGGATGCTCATTTGACCTTCATAGAAAATAGGTATAGAGGTCTACCCTCACCATTTAAGAAACTGATACTCAGAGAGGCTGAATGACTGAGGGAAACTGCTCAAGGATGGCAGTTTTCATCTTGAATGCAGATTCTGATTGACAGTAGCAGCTGCTTCCTGGTGTGTACTGTAATTGTAAAACTTTATGAAAGCTCAGTAGGAAAGAATGCTGTGATTTATTAGGATATCTAATATGGCCTGGAACAGAATGATACTACTATTAGTGGGAAAGAATGGAAGGAAAAAAGCAAGAAAAAGAAAAATAGGCCTTTTACCCAGAATGCCTTTGCAGAGAATTTAGAGATCCATAAATTACCTTGTAACTTCACCTCATCTTTTGGGGAGTAGATATTGGATGTGAGGATATTATCTTCTACTGGAATAAAACATGACAAGAGAGAGGGAGGGGCAAGATGGCAGCAGAATATGTACTCTAAGAGTCAACTCATCCTACAATACAGTTAGTAGTCAGACAGGGCTATCTAAATCACCTGTTTGAGGGGCCCAGGAAACCAGAGGAGCATCTCCAACATCCTTGGAATAAGGGAAGGAGGAGATTGCCAATATATAGTTGAAGATTTGTGAATAGAGCACCCCACTGGTGGGGCAAGACACCTCAGGAGCAATTCCCTGGCTGGAATTGGAGAATTAATTTCCCAAAAAATGGGAAGGAAGAGATGGCTGGGCTACTCATTACTGATTAGTAAATTCTGCTGGCTGGGGTCCAATACTAAGTACAGGTAAAGTATGAACGTGTCCAAGGCAAAAAGAGACCAGTAGCCTCCTTTTTAACTCTGCCATCAGCATGAAGGCAAATAGGGTTGATTGAAAATAAGTGACTGTAGGGACCAGCTTCTTTCCACCAAGGTGGGATTGCTTCCTAGCCTGGCTGCAGTCCTGCCTCCAGCAGAGAGAAGCTCAGGGAACTCTGCTTCTCCAGACAACTGTAGTCATTTCCAGCCATGTACTAGATTGCTGGGCACACATGTGGCTACATCTCTGCCCCCAAGAGGACAGGACAGAGGATGGTCCTCAGCCTCTTGAGGCAAATGAAGGAATTTATGGCCTGCACAGACTGGATTTTTGGACACACCTGTGGCTCCATCCCTGTCCTTTCTGGGCAGGAAGAGGGACAGTGCTCCCTTAGCCTCTCCAGGCAACCAGAGTCACTTATGGCCCACATGGATAAGAATGTTGCAGGGAATATCATTGTGGCAGGGAAGGAGAGGGCCTGGTGTTTCATCAGTCTCTCTGGGCAGCTACAGATGACCTTGGCCTTCATGGCTTGTATTACTGCACAAAATTGTAGCTCCATCTCTACCCCTGGCAGGGAAGAAAGGCAGGAAAAGATTCATCAGTTCCTGGGACAACATGGCAGCTTCAGTCTCCATGGCTTACAGTACCAGTGGATCCTCTACTTTACCACCAACAAGGGAGAAAGGACAAGAAACAGATGAAAAAGAGCTGAAAAAATTGAAATTGGTTGAACACGAGCCACTCTAAAGTGTCAAAATAAGTTGAACCAAATATCAAAGAGGGGCTATAGCACAAAGTCAATCAAATAGAAAGCCCAAGATAAAGAGAAAACTAAGACCAGAAGAAATACATCAAGTCAATCAGATGCTGAGGTACCAACAAAACATTACAAGCCATATCAAGAAACAGGAAGATATGGCCCTGTCAAAGGAACAAACTAAACCTCTAGATGACAAAAAGAAGCCGAGATAACTAATCACAGATGTTCAAACAAATCTCCTAATAAATTAAGTGATATAACTAAAGAGGTTAAGAATATTAAAAAGAGCACAAAGAAAATTTGAAAGCATGCATAAAAAATTGTAGATCATAATAAATTAGATTAAAAACACACTGGAGTGTATAACAGCAAATTTGAAGAGGCTGAAGAAAGAATCAGAGAACTAAAAGAGAGGGCCTCCAAAAGCAAGCACACAAAAGAACAGATAAAGAATAGAAAAAATGGAACAGGGTCTCAGGGAACTAAATGACAGCAAGAGACATGCAAACATATATGCCATGGGTGTCCCATAAGGAGGAGAGAAGGGAAAATGGGCAGAAGGAAAGTTTGAGGAAATAATGGTAAAAAAAAGAAAAAATTCCAACTCTATTGAAGGATTTAGATACCCACATCAAGAAGCACAACATACTCACATCTGAACAAATTCAAATAGACCTACTCCATGACACATGCTAATCAGAATGTCAAATGCCAAAAATAAAGAGCGAATTCTTAGAGCAGTAAGAGAAAAGCAATGCATTGACATACAAGGGCTGTCTAATAAGATTAACTGCTGACTTCTCATCAGTAACCATGAAGGCAAGAAAGCCTATGATATATTTAATATACTGCAAGAGAAAAACTGCTAGCCAAGAATCTTGTATCTGGCAATATTATCTTTCAAGGAGTTGAGGAGACTCAAGCAATTGGGCACCTGCCTTACACATGGGAGGTCCAGGTTTAGTTCCTGGTGCCTCCTAAAGAAGATGAGCAGTCGCTGCAACACAGACACTGCAGATGCTGCAATCAACAGTCAATGCAACCAACAGGGAGCAGAAGTGGATCAAAGGGTTAGGCACTCGCCTCCCACATGGGAGGCCCCATGTTCCAGTCCCAGTGCCTCCTAAAGAAGACAAGCAGACAATGAGCAGAGAGATGAGGGAGCCATCTTGGGGGGAGGAGAGGGTAAGTAAAAATAATAAATAAACAAAAAAAATACTTTTTGAAAAATGAGGGTAAGTTTAGAATAATCACAGATAAACAGAAACCAAGAGAGTTTGTAACCAAAAGATTTTTTTTTTTCAGGAAATCCTAAAGGGAGTGCTACTGCCTGAAAAGAAAAGATGGGAGCCTAGAGGCTTGGAAGAGAGTCTACAAATGAAGATTATATCAATAAAAGTAACAAAGTATAAAAAGAATGGTGAAAATAAGATATGACCAATAAAACCATAAGGTCAAAATGGGTGATGTAAGAATAGCCTTTACAGTACTAACATTGAATGTTAAAGGATTAAACTCCCCAATCAAAAGACACAGACTAGTAGAATGGATAAGAAAATATGAGCCATTTATATGTTGTCTACAAGAGACTCAATTTAGACACAAGAATACAAATAGATTGAAAGTGAGAGGGTATAAAAAGATGTTCCGTGCATGCAATGGATAAAAAAAAAAACTGAAGTAGCTATATTTACATCGAAGTAAATAGACTTTAATAGTAAAGCTGTTATTAGAGATAAGGAAAGATATTATACATTAATAAAAGGGACAACTCACCATGCAGAACTAACAATCATAAATGTATTTGCATATAACCAGGCTGCCCCAAATTACATGAGGCAAACACTGGCAAAACTGAAAGGAGAAATAGGTGTCTCTACAATAAGAGTGGGAGACATCAATACACCACTCTCATCATTGGATAGATCAACTAGACAGAAGATCAATAAAGAAACAGAGAGCTTGAATAATAGGATAAATGAAATAAAGCTAATAGGCATATACAGAACATTGCATCCCAAAACAGCAGGATATATATTCTTCTCAAGTGCTCATGGATTCTTCTCCAGGATATATCATATGTGGTGTCACAAAACAGATCACAATAAATTTAAAAGACTGATCATAATGGAATGAAGCTGGAAATCAACAGGCAGAAAAAGGGAAAGTTCACAAATAATGGAGATTAAATAACACATTCTTAAATAATCAGTGGGTCAAGGAATAAATTATAAGAGAAATCAGCATATATGGTGATATGAATGAAAATGAGAACAAAACACATCATACCTTTGGGATACAGCAAAGTCAGTGCTGAGAGGGAAATTTGTAGCCCTCAATGCTTACATTTAAAAAGAAGAAAGAGCTAAAAATCAATTAGCTAAAAATCAATTACCTAGCTACACAGCTGGAGAACTAGGAAAAGAACAGCAAACTATTCCCAAAGCAAGTAGAAGGAACGAAATAACAAATATATCAGAGCAGAAATATATGAAATTAAGATGAAAAAAAAGAGAAATAACAAAAACAAAAATTGGTTCTTTGAGAAGAGCAACAAAATTGACAAACACTTAGCTAAACTGACAAAGAAAAAAAGACAGAATTTGCAAATAAATAAGATCAGAAATGAAAACGATCTCTCTTATTTCTGACCCCATGGAAATAAAAGAGATCATAAGAGGATACTATGAACAACTATATGCCAACAAACCAAATAAAATGGAACCATTCCTAGGAACTTTAAAACAACCTACACTGACCCTAGAAGACATAGAAGGCCTCAACAAACCAATTACTAGTAAAGAGATTGAAAGCATCATCAAAAACCTCATCAAAATGAAAAGACCTGGACCAAATGGCTTAACAGGTGAAGTCTATCAAGGATTCAAGAAAAATTTAATACAAATTTTACTCAAACTCCGCAAAAAAATTGAACAAGTAGGAACTACCAAATTCATTCTATGAAGTCAACATCACCCTAAAACCAAAGTCAGATAAAGATATTATGAAAAAAGAAAATAACAGACCCTTTTCCTTAATGAATGTAGATGCTGAAATCCTCAGTAAAATATCCACTAATTGAATACCACAATACATTAAAAGAATTGTTTATCATGATCAAGTGGATTTTATTTCAGGCATGTAAGTGTGGTTCGACACAAGAAAATCAATGTAATATATCACATTACTAAATCGAAGAAGAAAAATCACATGATCATAATTGTCACAGAAAAGGCATTTGACAAAGTCTACGTTATAAAGGCTATATATGAAAACCCACAGCTAACATTGTATTCAATGGTGAAAGACTGAAAGTTTTCCCATTAAGATTAGGAAGAAGACAAGGATGCTCTCTGTCACTATTATTATTCAATATAATGCTAGAGGTTCTAGCCAGAGCAATCAATCAAAAGAAAGAAATAAAAGCATCCAACTAAAAGGAAGAAGTTAAACCTTTGCTATTCGCAGACGATATGATCCTATACCTAGAAACTTCTGAAAAACTACAGGAAAGCCTCAAGAACTAATAAACAAGTTCAGCAGAGTGGAACACAGATTAATACAGAAATATCAGTAGTATTTCTATACACTAGAAATAAGCAGTTGAAAAGAAAGTCAGGAAAAAATTCCATTTACAACAGCAACTAAAAGTCTCAAATATTTAGGAATAAACTTCACCAAGGACATAAATAAACTATATTCAGAAAACTACAATGAATTGCTAAAAGAAATCAAAGAAGACCTGCACAAGTAGAAGACCATCTCGTGTCCATAGATTGGAAGACTAAATATCATTAAGATGTCCATTCTACCCTAATTGATACACAGATTCAATGCAATCCCAATAAAAATTCCGAAAGCCCTTTTTAAAGAAATGGAAAACCCAATTATCAAATTTCTTGGGAAGAGTATGAGGCCCTGAATAGACAGAAACATCTTAAAAAAGAAGAACAGAGTTGGAGGACTCTCATTTCTGGACTTTAAATCATATTGCCTAACTTCAGTGTTAAGAACAGCATGGTAATGGCAAAAAGGTACATATATAGGTCAATGGAACCAACCGATTGTTCAGAAACAGACCCTCACATCTATGGCCAAGTGATTTTTGACAAGACTGCCAAGCCCACCAAGCTGAGGCAGAGCAGTCTATTCAACAAAAGGGACTGGGAGAACTGGATATCCATATACAAAAGAAAGAAAGAGAACCCCTCTTACATACCTTATGTAAAAAATAACTTAAAATGGATAAAAGACATAGAACAAAAGCTAGAACCATAAAACTCCTGAAAGAAAATGTAGGGAAACAATGGTAGGTGGTGATTTTTTTTTTAACCTTACACCAAAAGCATGAGCAATGAAAGAAAAACAATGGGTAAATGGAAATTCCTCAAACGCTTTTGTGCTTTATAAGGCTTTGTCAAGAAGGTGAAAATGCAACCCACTCAATGAGAGAAAATATTTGGAAACCACATATGTGATAAGGGTTTATTTCATGCCATATTACGAGATCATACCCCCCCAAAAAAAGAGAGATCATACAATTCAACAATAAAGAAGCAAGCAAACCAATTTTAAAATGTGCAAAAGACTTAAATAGACATTTCTCCAAAGATGAAATGCAAATAGTGCAAAAGCATATGAAAAAAAAATTCAGTATCACTAGCTATTACTGAAATGCAAATCAAAACAACAATGAAACATCATCTCACATCTCATACAATAGCCATTATTTTTTTTAAAAAAGAAAACAAGTGCTGGTCAGTATGTGGAGAAATAGAAATAGGAACACTCTTTCACTGTTGGTTGAAATATAGAATGGTGCAGCCTCTGTGGAAGACAGTTTGCCAGTTCCTCTGGAACATAATTAACAGAAGTGGTGTATAATCTGGCAATACCTCTACTAGGAATACATCCAGAAGGACTGAAAACAGTGACACAAACAGACATTTGCATAATGTGGTTCATAGTGGCATTATGCACAATTGCCAAAAGATGGATACAACCCAAGTGTCCATCAACCAATGAATGGATAAACAAAATATGGTATATACATATAATGGAATACTATGCTGCTGTAAGAAGAAATGCAACTGGGACACATATGATAACATGAATGAACCTTGAGGACATTATGCTGAGTGAAATAAGCTAGATACAAAAGGACAAGTATTGTATGGTCTCACTAATATGAACTAAATATGAAAAACCAAACCATGGAGTTCAAACCTAGAGTATGAGTTACTAGAAGATATGATGAGGGCTGAGAAGGGGTACCGATGCTTATTGTATATAGAATTTTCAGTTATTTTGACTGTAAAAGTGTGGAACAGGATAAAGTTGATGGTAACACATTATAGTGAGTATAATTAACACAGCTCGTTTATAAATGGGACTGTGGCTGAAAGGGGTAGTTTAGGGACATAAATGTCAATTGAAAGAAAGCTAGAGAATAATCTAGGGACTCAAAAACATTGTGAACCCTGTGGTGGATGAAAATTGTAGTTAATAGTATAAATACAAGAATGTTCTTCTATGAATTAGAACAAATACATCACTATTACAAGGTGGTAAGAATATGGTGATGCATGGGGGAAATGTAATTAATGTAACTTATGGACTATATTTAACAGCAATATTGTAATATTCTTGCATCAATGTCAAAGAAATTACTATATAAATGCTAAGAGTCAATAATAGGGGATATGAATTTTTTCTTTTGGACTAAGGAAAATTTTCAAAAATTTACTGAGACCTGACTGTACAATCTGTAATGAAAGTGAGAGCTGCTGAGTGTGCACTTTGGATAGAATGTACAATGCATGGGACTATGTAGCACAGTCAACCATGTGACAGATGATGAATTGAGGTTAACAGTACAAATAGGAGAGTATTCTCTCGTGTACTATAACAAATGTACAATACTGATCCATGGTGTTAATAATAGGGAAGTATATGGAAAAAATACACCAAATGTAAGCTATGGACCATAGCTAGTAATATTTTGATGATGCCCTTTCGTAATCTGTAACATGTTCCACAATAATGCAAGGTGTTGGTTTTGGTGGAGGGGCGATACATAGGAATGCTGCATGTTATGCATGATTGTTTTGTAAGCTCACAACTTCTTTATATATATAAAATAAAAAGAGAGACATTTAAAATAGTCTGGATCTCTAAGATAGTTCTCCAGAGAAATTATAATAGCTAAATATAAATTTAGTCATCTAGAATTCTAGCCTAATCATACTAGTCTTTTGACACTGGCCTTAATAACTACCAGTAATCAAGTGTTCCCTTATTTTGTCTTACTTTATGCTCTCAAATACTAAGAGTTGTGACCAAAAAAATAAAAGCCTACATTTGTGTAATGTTTAAAATATACATATATATATCATGATGACACTTCAGTTAAGCTTGGAATGTCTTTTACCCTTCCATTCTCCCTGGAATCTGCTGAAAGAGAAGATTCATAAGCAACTAATTAAATTAGCAATGATAAAAATATATTTCTGGCAGTTATTGTACATATTAAACAAGAAAACACTCTTTCTACATTGTGGGGGGATTCATGGAACGTGGAGGCTTAACTAGTCCCAGACTCCCTCTTATTCCAACTCCAGTGGACTTCTCCTGAGGCAGGCAGTTGCTGGAGCTGACAATTGATAAGGCCTGGAGGGAGTGAAAGGAAGTTCTAGGATCCATAAATAGAGCTGTGTGGAACAATTCTACCTCTGTGCTTCAAGAGAGCCTGAGACCTAGTGGAAGAGAGCCGGAAGTGATCACTAAGAGTTTTCTGGAGAGAACTTAGCCTGCAAGAGCCAAGGACTTCAGAGAGAAAAGTCACAAGCTCACATGAACATATTTGGAGAACTTGCTGGTCTTTTTGGCCCTTCAGAGCGACTGAGAAGAAAAAGAGATAGGCTGAGCCTTCTGTACCCATGAGGCTGGGGGAGTGCAGGATTTTGCAGCTGACGAGAAAGAAATAAAAAAATGTTTCAGATGACTTGAGAGGAGACTGACAGAGTGCCTGCTAATATGACTGGCAGAGTTCAGTTTGCAGCCAGCCCATAGAAAAGAGACTGCTGTGCTTTTAGTAAGCAGCATTTGTGTGATTGACAGAATTGTTTTTACCTGAGTTTCAATGAGTTATATGAAGGACAATGATCCAACTAACAGATATAGTCAGAAAGAGGAAGAATATATAGACCATCCAGATCAAGAAACTTAGGGGGAAAAAAACTGCTATAATATACAGAGGGCAGCTGGTTAAAAAATAAACTTGTTAATAAGAGAAATTTATTCACAGCACAGATAATCCAAACACTTCTTTTTTTTTTTTAAAGATTTATTTTTATTTATTTAATTCCCCTCCCCTCCCTCGGTTGTCTGTTTTCTGTGTCTTTTTGCTGCGTCTTGTTTCTTTGTCCGCTTCTGTTGTCGTCAGTGGCACGGGAAGTGTGGGCAGCGCCATTCCTCGGCAGGCTGCTCCCTCCTTCGCGCTGGGCAGCTCTCCTTATGGGTGCACTCCTTGCACGTGGGGCTTCCTTGCGCGTGGGGCTCCCCTACGCGGGGGACACCCCTGCGTGGCACGGCACTCCTTGCGTGCATCAGCATCAGCACTGCGCATGGGCCAGCTCCACACGGGTCAAGGAGGCCCGGGGTTTGCACCATGGACCTCCCATGTGGTAGACGGACGCCCTAACCACTGGGCCAAAGTCCGTTTCCCCCCAAACGCTTTCTGAACCTACAAAACATCTCATCAAGAAGACTGTTAAGAAGCTAGAGTCTTAGATTTCACACTACTTGCAAACTATCAAGTTAGGCTGCCACCATTTCATGGATGCTGGCAGAAGGTCATAGACAAAGGACATTAGTACTCATGGCACAGCAAGCAGGATGAACAGCAGCATAACTTTATCAGTTTCCCCTTGCCCCTGAGTCCAATGCAGGCACCCAAACAGATATTTTCACACACAGTGGGTTATGTTACAAAACGGAACCTGACTCTTTTATAATAGTCAGAAAACATGCCTACCACGTACCCCAGAGGAAGATAATGTATCTTGTAAGTCTACAAGCAAGCCCACCTTTTGTTTCAGAGAGAGTCACTATCTCAGTCTTCAAGGCTGTTTGTTATATAAATATCCTTGCAAAGATTGTTTGGAACACAGGACAATCAGTACTTGACTTGCAGGTGTGCAGAAATACAAGAAACATGCTCACCAAAGACCTGCATGCAAATGTTTGGCACCATTTTCATAACAGCCCCAAACTGGTAATAATCCTACTTTCTATCAGCTGATGAGTGGATAAATATGATATCCAAACACTAGACTAATACTCAGCAATAAAAAGGAATGAATCACTGATACGTGCAAAATTATGGAGGAACCTCAAAAATACTGTTAGCGAAGGAAGTGAGACATAAAAGACTACATATCGGAGGATCCCATTTATATGATATTTCTAGAAATGGCATATTATACAGACAAGAAGCAGATGAGAAATGGCTGGAGGTAGGAGAGGGGATTGACTGTGAATCAGGAACTCTTTGTGCTGGTGAAAGTGTTCTAAAACTGGATTGAGGTAATGGTTACACAGCTCTGCATATTTACCAAATATTGTCAAATTCTACACTTTCAATAGGTGAATTTTTAAAGTAAATTATACCTCAATAAATTTGTATTAAAGAAATTATAAAACAACATGTAAAACAAAGGCTGGTGATGATTTTTAAACCTGGCCAGGAGACTCTGAAGTGAATAAAGGAAAACTAAATGAAATATTTGACTCTATTTAGGTCAAAACATTTTATGCAAAAGATAATAAAATTAATAAGTAAATAATAGATTGAGGAACACACTTGTAATATATATAGACAACAAATGATTAATTTCTATAACAGAGATCTTTATAACTTGATAAGTCAAAACTGAGTGGAATATGAATAGGCAATACACAAAAGAGTTAATCAAAATAGTTAATAAACCTGTAAAGTACTCAGAAAAGATACAAATTTGGGTGATATCTATCAAATTCATAGAAATTATAAAGAATGAATATGATTAATACTACCAGGTATACAGAGAATGCTATTTCATGCACTTTTTATTGAAGTCTGAATAGTCATCATTTCTTTGGAAAGTAATCTGACAGTACCTATTAAAGCCAGAAAAACACATAGCATTTGGTTCACCATTAACATTCTTGTGAATTTAACCTATAGAAATAAAAATACCACTATATGTGGAATTATGCATAAGGGTGTTTCTTGCAACATTACAGCAAGAAAATACAGAAACAATGTAACGTGCACAGGAAGAGAATGAGGGAACACTGTGTGATAGATCCGTATCTGGCACCTTATTCAACCAATAAGAGTTGAAAAAATTTCCAGGATTGTTTAGAGACAATATCAAGATATATCATATATTACAACTTGATATGTGTATATATAATGATCCCAGTTTCATTAAATACTAAATAGCTAAAATACCTTGGTTTTTGAAAGTATATATTTAAATAAATCCATGGCATTTTTCAGATCATGACAAAAATCATCACTGATTATCCCATTTATGTAAAATACATGTGTGAATGTGCATGTGTGTATCTGTGTGAAAAGACATGAAGGAAAAGATCTACATCAAAATGTTATTTGCTATTATCTCAGGATTGGAAGATTTCAGGAGATTTTTGTTTCCTTCACTTTTGGGGTACTATATGAATTACATCAAAAACAATCAGAGGGAAACGTACTTGGCCCAGTGGTTAGGGCGTCCGTCTACCACATGGGAGGTCCGCGGTTCAAACCCCGGGCCTCCTTGACCCGTGTGGAGCTGGCCCATGCACAGTGCTGATGCGCGCAAGGAGTGTCGTGCCACGCTGGGGTGTCCCCCGCGTAGGGGAGCCCCACACGCAAGGAGTGCGCCCATAAGGAGAGCTGCCCAGCTGAAAGAAAGTGCAGCCTGCCCAGGAATGGCACCGCCCACACTTCCCGTGCTGCTGACGACAACAGAAGCGGACAAAGAAACAAGACGCAGCAAATAGACACAGAGAACAGACCCCCGGGGGGGGGGGGGAATTAAATAAATAAATAAATCTTTTTTAAAAAAATTTTTTAAAAAAACAATCAGAATATAATAAAAATCTATTTTCAATGAACAAAAATACTCTAATATTATTACAAGTAGAAGTGTTATTTTAGCCCACCAGATAGAAGACACAAAAGGATAAATTGTAAGGTACTTTGGCTGCTGATAATGCTACCTTATAGTACTTAACTGAAAATTAATCTTATCAAATGTATTGGATCTCATACCATGCACTGATATACAGCTAAGCATGTAATCTGAGGAGGCCATTTGGCAAGTCAGGGGAATTGAAAGGAGCCCCTCCTCATCCTGGACCACTAGGCTCAACTTTAAACTTCAGACAAGTGCATGGGAACATTTCCTACTGATTCATGCATGTATTAAGCAACCTACATTGCTTAGACTAAATATATTTTTCCATTTTCTTGAAAGTGAAAACTCTGCATTTGGATTCTTAACTTTATTGGGAATAAAGACAAGAGTCATTGCATAAATCATTAAAGGAATTAAACTTTATTTCAATTTATAAGAAAGGTTACTAAAATTTTCACCTTGTGTATATATATCACTGACTGAACACTGGACCAGAAATGAATTTAACCAATCAGAAATCAGCAGTGCCTCTTTGTGTGCTGCTTGTGCACAGAGGTGCTTGTTTAAGCCAGCTTTCAGAATTGGGAAACTAAACTACGGTGATATTTACTGAGGCACTTCATAAGCAACAGAAATCAAGTGAAAACGTGAATTGCCAGTAATTACTGTGACTAATACTAATTAAAAATGTCTCTAAATGGAGACATGACAAGGACATAAAATTTGAATCAGATTATGCAAAAAGCCAAACTCAAACAACTTGGGGAAATTGCAATTTGCTTCAACTGTTTTTGGCAATGGGTTCAGTAATCCTGTGGCATCATCTGCCCTAAACCAAACACTAGAGAACTCTTGAAATAGGGAGGCACCCAGGGTGATGCAGCACCCACAATTAGAAAGAGAGAGAGGGAGAGAGAGATTTTTCATGGTAATTATCAACAGCTATTTCTGAAAAATACATTAGAGGAGAAATGTCCTTCTGAATTTCTATGCAATAAGAGACATATTTATAGAGCTAACATTACTAAAAATAATGAGGACAGTACTGAAGACAATAGTTAAGATCTGAATTTTGAGCAATTGTGGAATAAGATGCTGAAAACTCTTTCTGCATGTTAGCCCTGATATAAAAGCCATTCCAGTATGGAAAAATATGTGACATAGAAAATTGTGTAGGTTATTCAGTTTTTCTATTAATTGGTTTTATTCTAACATGACTTTCTACCTTCTTTTTATAAAAGATCTCCTTTGGGCTATGGAGAACACAGTCTTCGTAGTTTGGTGGGGTTGACCTTGTCTCCCACCTTTCCACAGTGATGGTTATTAGTCCCCTGCCTGTAATAAATGAGTACTTCACTCATCTGAATACAGTGATCTAACCAGATTATCTCCCAAGTTGGATCATCTCTAAGACTTGATGCGTGGATAATTAAAGAGAGTTTGGAGGTCATGAGCTAAAAGTATCATATAAATTTTGAGTTCACGGCCACTGTCATTCCTGTCTGAGGGGAAAAAAGAACTCATGAAAATGAAGTCTATCCTGAGAAAAAGAGAACCAACATATGAAAAAGAAAGGGAAGAAAGAGAAAAGAGGGAGAGAAGAAGAGAATAAAGATTGGAGAGAGGAAAGGGGTGGGCTAGGTAACATCATCTGAGCACCCTGATCCAGCCATGCCTGAAGCCAGATGTTCCTGGATGTTCTCGCAGCATGATCTACAAGAGTTTTTCTTTCAAATTCAGCTAATTTGAGATTCATTTCTATTATTTGGAACTGAAAGAGTACTGACTGATATAGTTTGAGATATAGATAATAGCCCTGAATTACAGTCTGAATAGCAACAGATAAAAAATACTCCACATCAGAAAGGAGAATATTCATTTGACCATACTGCTCAGGCTTTCACCAATTATTTAAAGCAACAGTGAAGTAAATTCCACAGCCTGTGCTGTATTTTATTTAGAGTAATTAGATCTTATTGCTTAGGTAATTAGTTACATAACTATATATACATCTTAAAATTTTAAGAGAATAATCAATGTTTATATTCAGGTTGAGAATGGTGGTTGTAGCTCTGCAGCCCTTGTCATACATTAAAGATAACAGTAAAATTAGATTAAATTTCCAATTTGTTTAGCCAATAATAAAGAAACATATCAAATGTAGGGTGACAATACAAGATAGGAGCAGAAGCAGCATTTCTGATCATGGGTGGACTTAGCCCTCAGAAGAAATCCAGGCTCTAGTCACATTGTCCTTTCAAATTTAGATCATCCCAATGTAAGAAATTCAGTTCTTGCTACCCCACTACAATCTTATACTATGGATTTATTTCTCTTTTCATAAAAGACTAACACTAATATGTACTTAAGAGAATTACAGACTCCCCTTATTTTTAAAATAAAGCATCATCAAACAATACTCTTCTGAACATAACACTAGAGTATCAAAATGTACATGATTAATGATGGTGATTTCAGATTTCCAGGATTCTAGAAAGTCCTTAGCACCCTCAGACCATGCCTTGAGTCTGATTTAGTGCCTTCCTAACACTGAGTTTGGTCTTAATGTAAAATTATGAATTTATTTCCACAAAATTTTTATTCTAAAATGCAGGTGCCATCATTCTAAATCCAACTTTTGTCGTTGTTTTAAAGTCTCAAATTAAGGAAGAAGTTGCTGGAGATATTTTCTAAGATAGAGGTATTAAATGGAGACACCTCAAATAATACTTCCAGTTAAATTTACAATTCTCAAAGAAGCCAGGCATATTTTTTTAAAAAATTCCCTACTAAATGTGATATTTAATGACATTCCTGTGAAAATGTCACGTATTATATATATATTACATGTATTACCATAAAATAGAGACATATATGTTCTTAATGATATGGAAACAGAGGGAAAATGATTAATTCTGCATGCTTGAAGAAACCTTAAGTTATAATGATCATTATCATAATCATTATCTTTATCATTATAATATTTATTGAAAGTTTACAACCTTATAGCTAGGTAGTATTACAATGTTCATTTCACAGATTTTTTTAAAAAACAGGGCTCTAAACCGTTTATGTTAGAATCTGCCTGTCTCATGCTACAAAACAGGAATTCTGGATAAGCGCATGAGCGCAAAGTGAGCAAAGGGTTTTCAGACTGTCTAGGAGCAATCTGCAGATGAGAAAACGAAATATTTGGTTTAGCCATGGTAGGGGAATGGGAGACAAAAAATTGGAGCCTCTAAAGGTAGGAAGTTAGAATGAAATTTCTACAGGACCATAGTAGGAGTAGGGGGCAAGAATTTTCTATCCAAGCCTTCTGCTTGGATTGGGAAAATTAAAAGGAGTCTCCCTTGAGAATTTGTAATCACAAACTAGTTGTATTAGTGTCCTATTGCTGCTGTAACAAATTGCTAGAAATTTAGTTGCATAAAACAAAACAAATTTATTGCCTTAAAGTTCTGGAGGTAAAAAGTCCAAAATGAATTTTATGGAACTGAGATCAAGGTTTAAGAAGGGCTTGTTCCTTCTGGAGGTTCCAGAGGAGAATCTGTTCCTTGCCTCTTCTGATTTCTAAAGGCTGCTCATGACCATTCCTCCATCTTCAAAGTCAGCTAGATAGCATCTTTTCTTCTCTCTGACCTCCTTCCAGGCTTTTGTAGGGACCCTTGTAATTACATCATCCAAACCAGATAATCTAGAATAATCCCCCACCTCAAGATCCTTAATTTACTCACATCTGCAAGTTCCAGAAATTAGGATGTGGACATCTTTGAAGAGGGACATTATTCAGACTACTAGAGTGTGCTCTCTGAACCCCAAAGAGTCATATCCACGTCACATGCAAAATACAGTTACCCCATTCCAATATTCCCCAAAGTCTCAACCCATTATAGCATCAACTCATTGTCTAAAATCTCATCTAAATATCATTAGCTTAAAAGTCCTAAAACTTCATCTAAATCAGGCATGGCTGAAACTCCAGGTATGATCCATCCTGGAGCAAGTTTCCTTTCCATCTGTAGACCTGTGACACCAGAAAACAACTTATCTGCTACCAAAATACAGTGGTAAGACAGGAATAATTTAACAGTTAGACATTCCAATTCTATAAGAGAAAACGGAGTGATGAAAGGAACCACTGGCCCCAAGCAATTTTCAAATCCAGAAGGGCAAATTCCATTAGGTTTCAAGACCAGGGAATAATCCATAAATCCATGACTCTAACCCCTGGGCCCCTGGTTCCATACTCAGGGTTATCCTTCCTTTTTTTTTGAAAAGTAGCATGTGTTTGCAGCAGAATATTTTTATTAGCCTATCTCCTGACTGTATAATTTTGGAGTCTTTTATTCTATCCTCTCATTATCTCCTTCAGTCCTAGCTGGCAGTGAATCTGTTGACATAACATTCTCAAAACCTTGTGGATCTCTGATGTATGTCACAGGGATTCACCCCATTAGAAAAGATGCTCCTTCACAAATCTTTCCTGGATAATTCCATCTCTATTCCTAGCTTCTTCAGAGATGATAGAAATTCTATGAGTCACACACCAAAGAGCCCTCTATTGAACTGAATGCATTGACATTTTGATTCTTCTAAGGCACCAATAAAATGGTTTCCCAGCTGCACCTTTGGCTTTCTCTCTAGAGCATTTTTCTTGCAGTGAATCTCCTAATTTGAGCATCTTTTGCAATCTGTATAGGCTGAGACTTTCCCAAATCATCAAGTCCTGCTTCCTTTATTGCTTAATAGTTCTTCCCTCAATTTACCTCTTTCCTCTTGTATGTTGCTATAAGTGGCATGAAAAAAAACTCAGGCAAGTGACATGAGAAAAAATGGCAGAGGAGGTAGCATCAAGGTCAGACCTTCCATAGAACACTAAAACTGGAAAAGCTATGATGGAACTTTGGAAAATAGTCAAAGGTTTATAGAAACCAAGTGAATGCTGAATCAAGAAAGAGGCAACTTCCATTTAGCAATGGAAAAGGAGTTTTGCAGCAGTTTTACTTGATCTTGGCCTACCCTTCTCACTGGATTAGCAGTGGTCTAGAAAATGGCAGCCCACATTCTCACTGTGGGGCCCTAATCCTTAGTTTTGGCGGGAGAAAAGGAGAAATTATTTTCAAAGAAATGTGTTTTTCTGTTTTGCCCAGCCAAGGAGCTGGCTTAAGGACCGATGTAAGGCACTTGCCTTTAAATCATCAAACTCAGAATTTTCTTGAGGCAGAAAGCATCTCTACAGAGAGCATTCCTCAAAAACACTAAAAGGCAAATGAAAGACATACTGCCACCTAGGACAAAAAACAAAACGAAAAAACAATTGAAAAAGCTAACAGGCATACTGGAAGCCTGGAAAGAAAAGCAATAGTGAGTGATACTTAGGAGAATTATGACATTGGAAAATTCCCACACATACAGAGAAATTTAGAAAGCCATATGGACACACAGGCAGGATGCATGCTCAGAAAACACCCAAGAAGACACTAAGATTTCACCATAGGCTGATCTGATCTTTAGGCTCAAAACAAGCAGTCTTCCCAAAGATCTGTCAATTCTGTTGATCTTTTCAAAGAACCAATTTTCTATTTCACTGATTTTCTATATTCTTTTTCTATTCTCCATTTCATTTATATCCACTCTTTATTATTTCCTTTCTGCTGCTTGCTTTGGGTTTAGTTTTGCTCTTCTTTTTATCATTTCTTAAGATAGATGATTAGGTAACTGATTTAAAATCTTAACACTTTTTAAATTTATGTTACTGTCACAAACTAAATCTTTAGATATTGTGTGCCTGTTAACATAGATTTATCATAGTTGTTTTATGGAATTGTCTTTTAAATCATATAAGAAATAAAAGAGAAGTTACAAACCAAGAATACAATAAAATTGGCTTTTTAATTTACCTATGTAGTTACTTCACTCTAGTTCTTTTTTCTGCATGTTGATTAAACTTAACCTCTATTGTTATTTCCTTTAAGTCTGAAAAACTCCATTTAGCATTTCTTGCAGAAGTCCGCTAGTGATAGTCTCTGTTTTTGTTTTTCTAGGAAAGTCTTAAAGTCACCATTAAAAAAATATATATATATAAATATTGTAGTAACATATATATAACCTGACATTTCCCTTTTTAACTACTTTCAAGTATACAATTTACTGGTATTAATTACATTGAAAATGCTATGCTACCAGCACCACCATCTGCTTTGTGTTTTTAAAATGTTTCCATTATAATCACACTTCATTTCAATTATATGACTTAGGTAAGGAGAAAAGACTTTCAAGATCTTTTCCTAATTCTGAGAATAGACCATGCTTATAAGCAGGCTGAGTTCATTATACCTAGGTCAGTAAGAAAAATTAACTGCCCCCCCAGGCAAACACAGCTTATGACATTAAGGAAACAAGCAAAATTACCTACAACAACACACTCTAGCAAATGCCATCTCCTACATCAAATGGCTAAAATAATATTTTTATAAGTCTTTGACATATTCTACATTTTATTGTTATTTTACATTATATTTTTTATTATTTTATTTTTTAATTATATTTTTTAAAGTTAATAGATCACACAAAATGTTACTTTTAAAAATATAGAGGGTCCCATATATCCCACTCCCCACCCCCACCACCATCAATTTTTTTTATTGTATTTTTTGAAGATATATAGATCACAAAAAAAGTTATGTATGGAAAATATGAGGTTCCCATATATCCCCTACCCCCACTCACCCCACTCCTCCCACATCAACAACCTCTTTCATCATTGTGGCATATTCATTGCATTTGGTGAATACATTTTGGAACAGTGCTGCACCACATGGATTGTAGTTTACATTGTAGTTTACATTCTCCCCCAGTACTTTCAGTGGGTTAAGGCAGGATATATAATGTTCAGCATCTGACCTTGCAATATCATTTAGGACAAATCCAAGTCCCAAAAATGCCCCCACATCGCATCTCTTCTTCCCTCTCCCTACCCTCAGCAACTACCTTGGCCACTTTCTCCACATCAATCTATAATAAGATTTTTGTTTTGCCTTCACTTTCTTTTTTTATGGTTACACTTTATTTTTTTAATGTTACATTCAAAAATATGAGGTCCCCATATAACCCCCATCCACCTCACCCCACTCCTCCCCCCATAACAACAACCTCCTCCATCATAATGAGACATTCATTGCACTTGGTGAATACATCTCTGAGCACCGCTGCACCTCATGGTCAATGGTCCACATCATAGCCCACACTCTCCCACAGTCCACCCAGCAGGCCATGGGAGGACATACAATGTCTGGTAACTGTCTCCGCAGCACCATCCAGGACAACTCCAAGTCCTGAAAATGCCCCCACATCACATCTCTTCCTCCCACTCCCTACCCCCAGCAGCCACCGTGGCCAGTTTCTCCACACCAATGCCACATTTTCTTCAATTACTAATCACAATAGTTCATGAAGAGAATATCAGTAAGTCCACTCTAATCCATACTCTACTCCTCCATCCTGTGGACCTTAGAATGGTTGTGTCCACTCCACATCTATCTCAAGAGGGGGCAATTTAAACCAATCTCTGAAGATAAGTTTCCTTTACTTTTTTAGTTATCAGATCTAGACAAAAAGCTAATTTTATGATACTAGGAATCCATAAAAGTACAGATTTAACTTAATTTTTAATAACTGGAATGTAGACAGCATTTTAACATGTTTTTATTAAGAATCTATTTAAGTAAAACATTGCTTTGCTACTCAAAAGAGTTGGATTAAAAGCTGTTTTTTTAACTAGAGAAGTTGAACACTTACAGACAAACCATAAAGAAAATGCCGAGTTTCCACATACGCACCATCACACACCCAGTTTTCCCTATTTTCACTTTGCATTAGCATGGTAACTTTCGTTACAATTGACGAAACAATATTATTATAATTACACTATTAACTTTGCCCATACTTCACATGTTTGTGTTTCACAGTATTATGGGGCTTTTTTATGTTTTTATTCTAGTGACATATATACAACTTATAATTTCCCATTATATTCACATGTAAATATACAACTCACTAGCATTAATTACATTCACTATGGTGTGCTACTATCACCACCATTAACAAAACGTATCAGTCACCACAAACAGAAACTCAGTATCGTTAAGAATTAATTTCCAATTTCATAGCACCTCCCCAGCCCCTAGTAATCTGTAATCCTAGTTTATGATTCTATGAATTTGCTTATATGAATTATTTCACACCACTGAGTTCATATAATATTTGTCTTGTTTGTGTCTGGCATTTTCACTCAACATGATGTCTTCAAATTTTATCCATGGAATTGCATGTAGCAGAACTTCATTGCTTTTACAGCTGAATAATATTGCCCTGTCAGTATATACTACATTTTGTTTACCCATTCATCTGTTGATGGGTGTTTGGGTTGTTTCCATCTTTTGTCAATTATGAATAATGTCACTATAAATATATGTTTGCTCAAGTCCCTACTTTCAATATTTTGTAAGTCACTTTGGGTAGAATGGAGTCTTCTAGTCCGTGACCACACATATCTTTCCATTTAAATAAGTCTTCTTTGATTTCTCTTAGCAATGTTTTGCCTTTTTTCCATGTACAAGTCCTTTAGATCCTTGGTTAATTTTATTCCTAGATATTTTATTCTTTTAGTTGCTATTACAAATAGAATTTTTTCTTCATTTCCCATCAGATTATTCATTACTAATTTATAGAAAAACTATTGATTTTTGCACATGGATCATATGCTACTTTGTTGAATTTGTGTATTAGCTCTTGATGCTTTCTCGTTGATTTTTCAAGATTTTCTATACATAGGTTCATGTCATCTACAAATAGATTTTATTTCTTCTTTTCCAACTTGGATGTCTTTTATTTATTTTTCTTGCCTGATTGCTTTGACTGTAACTACCATTACAATGATGACCAAAAGTTGGCACTGGAGCAATCTCGTCTTCTTGATCTTAGAAAGCTTCAGTCTTTCATCATTGACTGCAATGTTAGTTGTGTGTTTTACATATATACCCTCTGTTGGGTTGAGAAAATTACCTTCTAATCCTACCTTTCTATGTTATTTTTTAAAGAAGTAGTGCAAAATTTTGTCAAATGCTTTTTCTGCATCAATTGAGGTGACCATGGGTTTTTTTCCACTTCATTCTATTAATGTGGGGTATTATATTAATCGGTTTTCTTATGTTGAACCACACTTGCATACATGGGTTAAATCCCACTTGATTATGCTGTGCAATTCTTTAAAGTGCTATTGGATTTGGTTTGCTAGTATTTTGTAGAAGACTTTTGCATCTATATTCAGAAGGGATATTGTCCTGTAATATCGTTATCTACCTTTGCTTTTAAGGTGATCTTAGTTTCACAGAATGAGTTAGGAAATGTTCCTCCTCTTCAAGTTTTTATAAGAGTTTGAGCAGGATTGGTGACAATTCTTCCTGGAATGTTCAATAAAATTTGCCAGTAAAACCATCTGATCCTAGGAATTTTTCTTTGGGCAGTTTTTAATTACTGATTCAATCCCTTGGTTATTGATGTGCTGAGGTTTTCTATTTCTTTCTGAGTCATTGTAAGTATTTCATATGTTTCTAGGAATTTGTCCATTTCATATAGGTTACCTAATTTGTTGGAATATAATTTTTTTAAATTTTTATTAAAGAATGTATTAGTTACCAAAGAGGTACTCAGGCAAAATAACAGAAATTGGGAAAATGGATGTGGCTCAACCAATTGAGTTCCCATCTAACATATAGGAGGACCAAGCCTTGAAGCCCAGGGCCTCCTGGTGAGGGCAAGCTGGCCCACACAGCGAGCTGGCCCATGCAGAGTGCCAGCACATGTGGGAAAGCCACCCTGCACAGGAAAGCCACCCCACACAGGAGTGCCACTTGACGTGGAGAGCTGGCACAGCAAGATGACACAAGAGACACAGAGGAGAAAAAATAAGAAGACATAGCAGAACAGGGAGTTGAGGTGGCACAGGAGTGTAATCACCTCTCTCCCACTCCAGAAGGCCCAAGGATTGGTTCCTGCAGCTGCCTAATGAGAATACAAGCAGAAACAGAAGAACACACAGCAAAGGGACACAGACAGCAGACGACAGGGGGAATGGGGTGGGGGAGAAATAAATTAAATAAATATTTAACAACAAGAAAATAACAGAAATTGGTTGTTTTTTGTAAGGGGTATTTATTTGGGGCAAAAACTTATCATTACCTGGCCATGAAGCATAAGTTAACTTCCCTCACCAAAGACTTTTGCTACATGTTGGAGCAAGATGTCTGCCAACATCTGCCAGGTTTTAGGCTTCCTGGGTTCCTCATTTCCCAGGGCTTGCTTCTCTCTGAGCTCAGGGTTCATCTTTTCCCAGGACTTGCTGTTCTTTCCTCACAATCAAGCTCCTCTGTGTGCTTATCCTGGGGCTCGAGCTCAAGATTCCAGCATCAAAACTCCAACTTCAAAAAAAACTTCAACTCTGTCCTTTGCCATGTCTTTTATCTGTGAGCGCCCATCCACCAAGGAGCAGGGACTCAACACACTACTGACACCGCCCAATCAAAGCCCTAGTCATAATTTAATCATGCCCGGCTACAGATCAATTCACAAACATAATCCAGTATCTATTTTTGGAATTAATAACTGTATCAAACTGCTACACTCTACCCTCTGAATTCCAAAAAGACATTACAATATTCATTTTAAAAAACCTTATATCAGAATAAATGCAAGTATGAAATCATATCACAATCAATTTAAAGAAATATAGTTTGTCTTGGGGCAAAGTCCCATCTGCTATAGAACTCTGAAACTTACAAAATAATTTATCTGTTTCCAATACACAAATGGGCACACAAAGGATAAACATTTTCATTACAATAAGGAGAAATTGGGAGGGAAACATGAGATATGGGTTCAGGACATTTCTGTAAACATGCAGGGCATCTTCCATTCAATTTCAAAGTCTGAGAGTCATTCTTAAGATGATGGTTTCTTCTTCCTGGGGCCTTATGTGAATCCACATTTTCCACAGGCTTGCCCAATGGTCATTTTCTTGGTTCTGCCTTCATCAAGCATCTGAGTGTTCACCAAGCTCTAGACCTAACCTTTTAAGAGCACTGGGGTGATTGCCATACTTTAGCCAATCCTTGGTTTGGAGTCTTAGCCCCCCTAGTACAGTAAGGCAAAGGCAACATCTTCCGTAACCTTTGGCATACAAGCTCAACCCTCTCAGAGCAACGAGTTGACCACCTGGCCTTCTCTAAACCATGGGGGACGAGTATACCTCTCTCAGACCAATGGGGTGCTGACTTTAACCACCCTAACCCTGGAGGAATGTGCTTCACCCTCTTGGTACCCTGAGGCGGCAAAACTCTCCCAAATCATCTTCAACTGCTGAGGCAAACTCACCCTCTTTTTACACATGGGTGGGGTTCTTCTTTTGGCCCAAGGTGACTTCTTAATTCCAGATCTCAACTTCCATCATCTTCCTCTTAAAGCTGTTTCTCCTTCAATCTCTCTTTTCCATATTTCTTTTAGTCCAAGATGACAGTTGTTTTGTTCATACAGCTCTCTCAAAATTGTTGGTTTAGGATGCAAGAAGCAGGGGTCCAAGCCATCAAACAGTAACACTTTCTGCAAGCCTTTCCTAGATAACTGCATCTTCAATCCTGATTTACAAGTTCCAGGTTTAGTTAAATCTTCAAATGGGACACTATTTTCTGGGAGCTTGATTTCCAAAGGCTTAGAATTTTCAGAATCATTTTCTGTTTTCTTTATGCCGAACAGTTCAGTCCTCAGCATATTCCTCTCATTTAGCATTTTGCTATAAGCCACAGGGAGAAGCCAAGCTACCTTCTCTGAGTTTACTTTGGAAAGTTCTTCAGCTAAATACTCAAGCTCACCATTTTTAAATTTTGCCATCCATGAAAAGCCAGGAGTTAATCTTGCTAAGTTCTTTGCAACTTTAAAACCCAGATGACCTTTCCTCCAGTTCCAATAGTAGTTTCATCACTTACTTCTAAGACACCATTAAAAAAAGTCTCTTTAGCATCCATATTGCTATCAACACTATCTTCAAAGCAATGTAGGCCTTTTCCATCAAGCATTTCACAATTCCTCAAAAAATACCCCTTACCCATTTATAAAACCATTCCAGCACTTTGGTAATTGCAAAAGCATGACCCACTCCTGGTACCAAGTTTTGTCTTAGTCAGCCAAAGGGATGCTGATGCAAAATACCAGAAATCGTTTGGTTTTCATAAAGGGTATTTATTTGGGGTAGAAGCCTACAATTACCAGGCTATAAAGCATGTTACTTCCCTCACCAAAGTCTTTTGCCACATTTTGGAGTAAGATGGCTGCCAACATCTGTGAGGGTTTAGACTTCCTGGGTTCTTCTCTTCCCAGGGCTTACTTCTTTCTGGGCTCAGTGTTTATCTCTTCCTGGATCTTGCTTCTCTTTCCTCACAATCAAGCTCCTCTGTGTGCTTGTTTCCTGGGGCTCCAACTCAAGACTCTATCATCAAAAGTCCAACATCAAAACTCCAAATTCAAAAACAACTTCCACTCTGTCCTTTGCCATGTCTTTTATCTGTGAGTCCCCACCCACCAAGGGGTAGGGACTCAATACCCTACTGACATCACCCAATCAAAACCCTAATCATAATTTAATCACTCCAAGGTACAGACCAGTTTACAAACATAATCCAATATCTATTTTTGGAATTCATAACTATATCAAACTGCCACAGAGAAATTGTGAGTTTTTAAAATAATCATGCATACAATACAGGAGTCCCATAAGTCACCTCACCACAAGGACCTTACATTGTTGTGACACATTTGCTACAAATGATGAAAGAATGGAATATAGTTTTTCTTAGTCTCATCAAATAATCCTTTTTATTTCTATGGGTTTGGTAGTATTGTCCCACTTTTGTTTCTGATTTTAGTTATTTGCATTCACTCTTTCATACTTCATCATTCTAGCCAAAGGTTTGTTGATTTTGATAACCTATTCAAAAAATGAACTTTTGGTTTTGTTGATTCTATTAATTTTATATTCTCCAGTTCATTTATCTCTGCTCCAGTCTTCGTTATTTCCTTTCTTCTGCACATTTTTGGATTAATCTGCATTTCTAATTATAGATTCTGCAGTTGTGAGATTAGGTCTATGATTTCAGAACTTGCTTCCATTTTATGTAAACATTTAAAACTAAAAGTTTCCCTCTCAGCATTGCCTTTGCTGCATCCCATAAGTATTGGAATGTTGTGGTTTTGTTTTTAATTTTCTCAAGATAGTTTACATTTCCCTTTCCCTTGTGATTATTTCATCTTCCCTTGTGATTTTTCTTTGAACAATTGATTGTCTAAGGGTACATTGTTTAATTTCTGTAGTTCCCCCTCTGTTAATGATTTCTAATATATTGGAGAAGACACATTGTATGATTTCACTATTTTTGTATCTATCAAAGTTTATGATCTAAAATATGGTTTATCCTGGAAAATGATCCATGAGCCCTAAAGAAGAATGTGCATTCTGTTGCTGTTGGGTGAAGTCTCCTATATGTTTGCTAGGTATAGTTGGTTTATAATATTGTTAAAATCTTATATTTCCTTGCTGATATTTTGACTAGATGTTCTAGACATTACTGAAAGTGGTACTGAAATCTCTTACTATTAATATATTGCTGGCTATGTCTCCCTCCATATCTGTCAGTATTTTCTTCATATATTTTGTTTGTTTGTTTTTTCTGTTAGGTGCATATATATTTATAATTGTCATATCGTCTTCTTTTTATCATTATATGTTGACCTTCTTTATCCCTCACAAGAGTTTTTTACTTAAAGTCTATTTTATCTCATATTAGTACGGTTAACCCAGCTCTCTGATAGTTACTCTTTGTATGGGATATCTTTCTCTATCCTTTCACTTTCAACCTATTTGTCTCTTTGAATTTAAGGTGGTCTCTTATAAATAACATATATTGAATCATGGTTTTTAATTCATTCTGCCAATCTTTGCATTTGATTGCAGAGATTACTCCACTTACATTTAAAATTACTATTTATAATGCAGGACTTTCTTCTGCCATTTTGCTATTTGGTCTTTAAGTCTTGTACCTTTCTTGTCCCTCAATTCTTCTATGAATGCCTACTTTCATGCTTACTTGATTTTTGTAGTAAACCATTTTTTCTCATTTCCTTCTGTATATATTTTTCAGATATATTCTTTGTGGTTACCATGAGATTTCAATTTAATATCCTAAGTCCAAAACAATCATGTTTTATCTGATACAAACTTAACTTCAATAGCATAGCATATACTATTCCTGTACTCCTCCATTCCCCTACTTTTTAATGTACTTATTACAAATTATATCTAAATGCATTTTATGTCTAAAAAACCTTAGATTTATCATTATTTCTTATGCAGTTACAATTTAGAACATGTAAAGAGTAAAAAGTGAAGTTATATACCAAAAACTAAAATATAATAGTTCTCAATTTATAATTACTCACATGGTTACCTTTACCAGATATCTTCATTTCTTTTTTTTAACAAATCAATTTTATTGATATATATTAATAATGAATAAATCCATCTAAAGGGTACAACCAATGGCATCTGGTGTAATCACATATTTGTGCATTCATCACTTCAATCATTCTTGAGCCCTTTCATTATTCCAATAATAAAAATAATGATAAACAAAAAACAAACAAAACTCACCACCTCTCAGTCTCTCTAAGATTCCCCTGCTGCACATAGATGCTATTCTTTTTCCTTCTCCCTAGTATACTTGTATTTATATTTTGTAAAAGCATTCTTATATATGTCATATCACCCATATTTGTATTTTACATGAGCTTTTACTATCTTGGACAGCCCCATGTTACACTTTTTAGCTTTCCTTCTAGTAACATACATGACCTTAGTCTTTCCCATTCAACCACTCACAAACGTATATATTAGCTTTGCTGTTTAAGAACATCATGAAATGCTTTCACCATTTCTATTCATTTCCAAAGATTAGCAAACAACCTTTTAACCAATTCTGCACATTTGAACCCCCAGTTTTCCATTCACTACACTCCTTCTATTTTCTGGTGACCTATATTCTAAATATTAACTCCATGAGTTTACATTATATCTTTAGTTCATAATAGTGCAATCATACTGTATTTGTCCTTTTGTGTCTGGCTTGTTACACACAACATAACATCCTCCAGGTTCATCCATGCTGTCATATACTTCAAGGTTTCATTTCTTCTTACTGCTGCATAATATTCCATCATGTATATACACCACAGTTTGTTTATCTGTTCTTCAGCTCATGGATACCTGGGTTGTTTCCATCTTTTGGCAATGTTGAATAATGCCGCTATGAACGTCAGTATGCAGATGTCTGTTCTTGTTTCTGCTTTCAGTTCTTCTGGCTATGTGCCTAGTAATGTTATTGTTGGGTTGCAAGGCAAGTCTATATTCAACTTTCTTAGGAACTTCCAAACAGTCCTCCACAGTGGTTATACCATTCCACATTCCCACCAACAGTGAATAAGTGTTATTTTCTATCCACAGCCTCTTAAACATTTACAGTTTTCTGACTGTTTAATAGTGGTTGGTCTACCAAGTGTGAAATGATACCTCATTGTAGTTTTGATTTGCAATTCCCTAATCAGTAGTGATGTTGAACATTTTTTCATGTGGTTCTTTGTCATTTTTATTTCTTTTTGGGCAATTGTCTTTCCAAAGGTTTGGCCCATTTTTAAAATCAGGTAGTTCATCTTTTTATTGTTGAGTTGTGTATCTCTTTTTATATCATGGATATTAAACCCTTACCAGATATGTAATTGCCAAATATGTTCTCCCATTGAGTTGGCTGCCTTTTCCCCTTTTGACATAGTTCTTTGAAGGTGCAAATGTGTCTAATTTTGAGGAGGCCCTATTTATCTAATTTTTCTTTTGTTCCTCATGTTTTGGGTGTAAAGATTAAGAAATTGCTGCTTGCCAAAGGATCTTGAAGATGTTTTCCTACATTTTTTTCTAGGAGTTTTATGGTTGTCACTTTTATATTTAGATCCTTGAAACTTTTGAGTTAATTTTTGTATAAAGTGTGAGATAGGGGTCATTTTTCTTTCTTTTTTGATATGGACATGCAGTTCTCATAGCACCATTCATCGAATAGTCTTATTCTGACCCAACAGGGAGGACTTGACTATCCTGTCAAAAAATCACTTGACAGAGGATGTGAGGGTCTATTTCTGAATTTGCAATACAGTTCCATTGATCAATGTGTCTGTCTTTATGCCAGAACCATGCTGTTCTTACCACTGTAGCTAAGTAATGCACTTTAAAGTCTGGAAGTGAGAGTCTTCCAACTTTGTTCTTTTTTAGGCTCTTTTTGCCTGTTCGGAGCCTCTTACCCTTCCAAATAAATTTGATAATTGGTTTTTCCATTTCTGCAAAAAAAAAAAAAAGACTGTTAGGATGTTTACTGGGATTGCATTGAATCTGTAAACCAGTTTCAGTAGAATTACATCTTAACAATATTTAATCTTCCAATCCATGAACATGGAATGTTCATCCATTTATTTGTCTTCTTCAGTTTCTTTCAGCAATATTTTGTAGTTTTCTGAATACAAGTCCTTTGTGTTTCCAGTTAAGTTTATTCCTAAATATTTGATTGCTTTAGTTGCTATTAAAATGGAATTTTTTTCTGATTTCTTCTTCAGATTGCCTATCAGTAGTGTATGGAAACACTACTGATTTTTTAGTATTAATCTTATATCCCCTCACTTTGATGAACTTGTCTATTAGTTCGAGTAGCTTTGTTGTGGGCTTTTTCAGGAGATACTAGATATAAAATCATATCATCAGTGGATAGTGAAAGTTTTACTTCTTTTCCTATTTGGGTGCCTTTTATTTCTTTATTTAGCCTCATTGCTCTAGCTAGAATGTCTTACACAATAATAAAAAAAACAATGGTGATGATGGGCATCCTTGTCTTTCCCCTGATCTCAGGGGGGGAATCTTTCAGTCTTTCACCATTGAGTACATGCTACCTATAGGGTTTTCATATACATACTTTACCATGAGAAAGTCTCCTTCATTCCTATCTTTTGAAGTGTTTTTAATCAAGAAAGGCTGCTGTATTTTGTCAAATGCCTTTTCTGCATCAATTGAGAGGATCATGGGACTTTTCTTCTTCAATTTATCAATGTGGTTTATTATACTAATTGATTTTCTTGTGTTGAATCACCCATGCATACCTGGGATAAAACACACTTGATAATGGTGTATAATTCTTTTAATGTGCTTTTGGATTCTGTTTGCAAGTATTTTGTTGAGGATTTCTGCATCTATATTCATTACAGATATTGGTCTGTAATTTTCTGGGTTTTTTTTGTGTGTGGGGGGGTTTGTAGTATCTTTATCTGGTGTTGGTATTAGAGTGATGTTGGCTTCATAGAGTGAATTTGGTAGTATTCTCTACTGTTCAGTTTTTTTAAGACCTTGAGCAAGATTGGTTTTAGATCATCTTTGAATGATTGGTAAAATTCTCTTCTGAAGTTATCCAGTCCTGGGCTTTTCAGCTTTGAAAGGTTTTCAATTTCTATTTCAATCTCTTCCCTTGTGATTGGTTTGTTGGGGCTTCTATTTCTTCTAGCATCAGTGTAGGTGGTTTGTGTATTTCTAGGAATTTGTCCATCTCCTCTACATTACCCAATTTTTTAATATACCATTGTTCATAGTATCCTCTTATTTTTGCAGAGTGAGGGGTAATGTTCCCATCTAATTTCTCTTTTTTAAAAATTTGTATCTTTTCCCTTTTTTCTTTGTCTATCTAGTGAAGAATTTGTCAAATGTGTTGATCTTCTCAAAGATCAACTTTTCATTTTATCTATTTTTGTTGTTGTTGTTCTTGATTTCATTCATTTCTGCTCTGATCTTTACTATTTCTTTCCTTTGTCTTTGGTTTGGGATTAGTTTGAAGTTTTTTTTCTTTTCTAGTTTCTCCACGTATGCAGTTAGATACTCAATTTTAACTCTTTCTTCTTCTTTAATGTAAGCATTTAGGCATATAAATTTCCCTCTCAGCACTGCCTATACAATGTCTCATAGATTTTGATATGTTCTGTTCTCATTTTCATTTATCTCAAGATATTTGCTGAATTGTCTTGCAATTTCTTCTTTGGCCACTGATTAATTAAGAATGTGTTAATTTTCATATATTTATGAATTTTCCCTTTTCTGTCCATTATTGATTTCCAGCATCATTCCATTATGATCAGCGAAAGTGTTTTGTATAATTTCAAGCTTTTTAAATTAATTGAGACTTGGCTTGTGACCCAACATATGCTCTATCTTGGAAAATGATCCATGAGCACTTGAAAAGAAAGGATATCCTGCTGTTTTGGAGTACTATGCTCTATAGATGTCTATTAGGTCTAGTTCATTTATCATATTATTCAAGTTCTTAGTTTCTTTATTTATCCTCTATAAAAATGTCCTTTTCAGTACTGAGGGTGTTGTCTCAAAGTCTCCAACTATTATTGTAAAGAAATTTATTTCTCTCTTCAGTTTTGCCAGCATCTGCCTCATGTGTTTTGCACTCAGGTTAGGTGCATAAATATTTAGTATAGTTATTTCTTCTTGGTGAATTGTCCTTTTTATTAATATATAATGACCTTCTTCATCCTTTATAACAGTTTTGCATTTGAAAGCTATTTTTCCCAATATTAGTATCACTACTCCAGCTCTTTTTTATTACTATTTGTGTGGAATATCTTTTTCCAACCTTTCACTTTTAACCTGGTTGTTTCCTTATGTCTGAAGTGAGTCCCTTGCAGAAAAATTAATGGCTCATATGTTTTTATCCATCCTATCAGTTTATGTCTTTTGATGAGGGAGTTCAAACCACTAACATTCAATATTATTATTGTAAAGGCATTACTTACTTCATCCATTTTGTCCTTCAGCATTCTGTTGTCATATTGTTCTATTGTCTCTTTTCTTACCCTTTAGTTTACCCTTCCTAATAATCTTCATTTCTAAACTCTTCTCCAGATCTCTCACCCCTCTTTTTTTCCTTTGAGGCTTCAGCATCTCTTTAGATTTTGGTAACATGTTTTATCAGGTGTTGTTTGTCTGTGAAGATTTTGAGCTCACCCTCATTTTTGAAAAACAGTTGATATTTATGTCTTTCAAAAGGTTTGGGAAGTTTTCAGTCATTATACCCGGGAACATTCTTTCTGCCCCTTTCCATTCTCTTCTCCCTCTGGGACACCAGTAATGTGAATGTTTGGGCATTTCACATTGTCATTCAATTCCCTGAGACTCTGTTCCACTTTTTCCATTCTCTTCTCTTTCTGTTCTCCTGTCTTTTCCAGTTCAAATATTCTGTCTTTGAAATCACTGATTCTATCTTCGAGCAATTCAAATCTCCTCTTACATGCCTCTAATTATTTTTTATGGTTTATTATTTATCTATTTATTTCTCCCCATCCCTTCATTGTTAGCACTTGCTGTGTCTGTCTTCCTTGATTCTTCAGGAGGCACTGGGAACTGGACCTGGAACCTCCAATGTGGGAGGGTGGCACTCAACTGCTTGAGCCACCCCTATTCCCTGCTTTGTTGTGTCTTTCATTGTATTTTTCTTCTTGTGTCTCTTTTCCATGTCATCTTGCTGCATCACCTTGCCATGCCTGCCCATCATGTCAGCTCGCTGTTTTCTTTAGGAGGCATCAGGAATTGAACCAGGGACCTCCCATGTGAAAGGCAGAACCTAACTGCTTGAGCAACATCCACTTCCCACATTTAATTATTTTTAATCCCAGCCATCATGTCTTTCGTTCTCATAAAGTTTGTTACTTTTCTTTGCAGGCTTCCAAATTGTTCTTTATATTCACCCAGTGTTTTCTTAATATTCTTTATTTCTTTAGTCATATTTTCTTTAAATTCTTTGAAGTGATATAGAAGAGTCATGTGATTTTCACTAATTAATTGTCTTAAATCCTGTGTCTCTTCAGGATATTTGGTTTCTTCTTTTGTCTGGGCCATCTCTTCCTGTTTCCTATGATGGCTTATAATTTTCTGCTGAAGCCTAGGCACCTCAATATGTTGGTGAATGTACTCTGATGGCCAGTTTCTCTCTCTTGCCTATTGTTTTTTTTCTTTTTTACAGCTCTTCTTTGATATTTGGTTTAACTTACTCTCAGTCTTTAAAGTTGCCCAGCTTAAGTCATCAAAATTTTACCAGGGCCTCACTAATGGGGAGATTTTCTTCCAGGGGTTAGGGTATAGAGAGAACCAAAAATAGATTTTGCCTATTCAATTTCAAGACTAACCATCAGATAGCACTCATCAATGCATCTTTCCAAGGAGGTGTTTCAGTCTAGGCTTTCCTGTGTTTCTGCATTGTATCTCCAGAGCAGAAATTCAAAGTAGGCTCTGTTGGTAAAATTTACTGAAGAAAAATCTCCAGACTTCCCCTCCCTTTTCTCTTGAAACATCTGAAATGGAGAAATATGTCTGTTCCCCTCTCAGTCAGCTGCAGTGAGCCAGGGTCTCTACCCTGGCTTAATACCTTGGGAGTGGTGTGGAGAGCCCTTTCTGGCTGCCACAGGGGCATTGTAACTCACATTTGTTATGTCTGATTCTTTATCTCTCTGTCCCTCACCCTCCTGTGAGTTTTGTAGCATGCTCTTGGTCTGCTGACCACGACAAGAGGTCCCTTGACACCTTTTGGCTCTTTCTCCATTGCTTTTGTGAGAGCATTGAGCTCTGCATGTTAGTCTGATGCCATCTTCCCACAATCCCCTTCTTTATTTCTTTATGCTACTTTGATCCACTGTCTAGTATCCTTTCATTTCAGTCTCAAGAGCTTCCTTTACCTTTGTTATAAGTAGATCTACTGATAAACTCTCTAAGCTTTTATCTGGTAATGTCTTAATCTCCTCCACAGTTTTGAGAGACAGTCTCACTGGATATAAAATTCTTGGTTGATAATTATTTTATTGCAGTGCTTTAAACATTCATCCTCCTGCCCTCTTGCCTACATGGTTTCTATGAGGAAACTCAGTGGGGCTGCCTTGTACAGAGCACATTGCTTTTCTCTTGCAGCTTTCAGATCACTGACCTTATCCTTAGCATTCAATAACTTGTCTAATATGTCTTAGTGTGATTCTCAATGAATTTATTCGATATGGAGTTCATTTGGCTTCTTGAGTGTGCCACTTCAGGAGCTCTCATTAAACTTGCAAGATTATCTGGCATTTTTTAAAATATTCTTTCCACCCTATTATCCTTCTGGGAATCCCATAATGCATATATTGGCTTGTTCTGTGGTGTCTCTCAGCTCTTTTGGGATCTGTTTCTTTCTGCGCCTCAGTCCAAATCATTTCAATTGTCTTCTCTTCAAGTTCACTGATTTGTTCTGTCCTGGTTCTAACTAGCATTTGAACACCTTTTGGAAATTTTTTATTTCAGTTAATGTGGTCTTCAACTCTAGTAATATCCTCCTTTATCTCTTTTAGTATACTGAGGATCATTTTTTAACTCTTTCTCTAGTCTACCCAAAGTCTGGTTTTCTCCATTGATGATTTCCGGAATTTTATTTCATTCCTTTGGATAGGTCATCATTTCCTGTTTCTGTTTCTATCTCATAATATTTTGGTGTATATTGTACACTTTAAAGTGTTAACTCTAGAATTTAGTCCCCGAGTTGTCTGTTCCTTAAGTTTGTATAAAAGAAATGATATGATTGAAGTTGAGTGACAGGAACAAACAAAACAAACAAACCAAAACAAAGAAAATTCCTTTCACAGTCTTTGAAAATTGGTTTTGCATTGGCTGATGCTCTCCTTTAGAATTTAGCCCTCCTACCAAGATCAGATAAAGGTGAATATGAAGTACAGGGGCCTTTCCATCTTTTTTGAACCTAAGTCTTCTTTGGGCTCTGTGCTTGCTCATGGCCTTAGGATATCCTCTGTTTGCAGAAATTTGAATGCCACCTAAATCTTTATAAAATGAACTTTCTCCCTTGCTTTGTGCCTTTTTTTTTTTTTTTTAACTTAAATCGGGTTATCCTTTTCCCCCAGGCTGCCTTTACTGAATTGTTTCTTAAGCATTTAAAGGCAATACAGTTTCTACTTTGCTTGCTAGAAAAGTCCACTGGAATCTTGAATTGCCAAGTAGCAGCCAAACTACCCCAATTCTGCCATGTTGTGAAGAATCCCAACCATGTCCCCCCAGAGACTTATATGGAGAAGTTTGGAACCTTACTGTTCCAATTCTAGCCATCATCCCACTACAATACAGGAGAGACTCTGAGCCCAAACCTTTCACCTGAGCTCTTTCCAAATTCAATTTGGCCATATTAAAGTTCAAAATCTTCCTTCTTCAAAATACTAAAGAGAATTTTAAAATAACCTAGATATTGTGAGATATTTTCAACCATAAAAGCAACAAAACAAAACAAAACACCATATATAGTGCATACAAAGAACTTCTCTAATCAATTAAAAAAAACTAGCAACCCAATAGAAAAACTGGAAAATCATATGAGCAGCCAATTTAGATGACCAATGCTGCATAAATGATGAATACCGTGTGAAAAATTGCTTAATTTCACTATAGGAAAAAATAAATGAAAACCACAATGATACCATTTTACACCACCATATTATGAAAATTTTAAAGTCCAACAATATCAAACATTGGCTGACTGTGGAGAGTGGGTAATTTCTCTATGCTGCTGGTGGATGGTTAATTGGCATGGTCAGTTTAGAAAATTAAAGTTTAAGACAAATACTCTATGACTCAGAAATTTCACACCTAGATATAAATCCTATAGAATTTCACCCATTTGTAAAGCAAGAAATATGTGCAAAAACATTCTTAGCAATATTGTTTGCAACAAAAAGAAACTAATATCAATGCCCAACAACAGAAAAGTCAGGAAACAAATTGGAGCATATTCTGAAAAGAAATTGATTTATGTTGGGGATTGAATCATGTCCCCCACAAAAGGCATGTTCAGGTTCGAAACCTTGGTCCAGTAGGTGTGAATTCATTTATAAACAGGACTTTTGAAGATGTTATTAAAGTGCGCAAACTGAATGCAGATGCAGATGTGTCTTAATCTAGTATGGATGCAATCCTTTTAAGCAAAGGAAATTGGGGAGAGAGAGAAAACAACATGGGTATCAGCAAGAATGGAACCCAGAAAAAAAAAAAGGAAAAGAAGCACTGTGTGCATGCCATATAATGAAATAGCCAAGGACCCAAGGATCACTGGCAGCCAATGCCAGATTCCAGAGTTTTGGGGAGAAAGCATTGCCTTGCTGAAGACCTAATTTTGAACTTCTCCTAGCCTCATAACCAACCCATTGCATGGTATTTATGTTAGCAACTGGGAAATGCAAATAACATAAAACAAAGAAAATGAGTGAAGTAGAGCTTTGTGGATCAACATGGATGAATCTCCATGTAGGAGATGTAGGACAAAAATGTAGGACAAATATGTAAATTGAATAAGAATATATATGAAGCTCCTCATATAAAATTTTAAAACATGCTAAACAGCAAAACCTATTGCTTTGTGATATATGCATATTTATAAAAATTCTAAATAAATACATATAAAGAAACATCAAATTAAGGATAATGGCCACTTCTGGGTAGAACAGAGGTTACATAATTAGGGAAGGCTAGACTAGAGGAACCTAGGTAGTTAATCTTTTCTTTCAAAGCTGAATAGTAATTATATTAATATTTTGTATTTTTCTTTAGACTTTTTGTATCTTAAATGTACATTAAATTTGACATTTTGAAAAATGTAAGCAAAACATTCAACAGAGAAGAAAAGTTAGCACAGAAAATGACATTCAGAAATAGAAGCAGGCCTAGTTGGAGACTCACAGTCATCTACAGAGTCTCATATTTAGAGGTGTATTAGTCAAGGTTCTCTAGAGAAACAGAATCAACAGGAGCTTTCTGTAAATAGTATGAGACTTTATAAAATTCTCTCACATGACCATGGGGATGCACAAGTCCAAATTCGGCAGGCAGGTTGCAAACCAGGAGCTCCAGTGAAAGTCTGGTGAAGGACTTTTATGAGTTCCTGGGAGACATTGGCTGTCCAAAGACAAGCTGGGAACTTCTCTCTAATGCTGAAATCACTTTCCCTTTTAAGACATTCAACTGATTGGGTAAACTGTCACTCATTGCTGATGGCAATCTCCCTGGTTTATCATAGATGTAATCAGCCATCTATGCCATAAACTCACCGATGACTAAGTCCATAAATGTCCTTGGATTACAATTAGCCCAGAGCTTCCTTGACCAAACAACTGGGCACAATAACCTGGCCAAGTCGACATGTTAGCCTAACCATCACAAGAGGGCTACCAAGAAATACAGAGGTGGAGGGGAGATGAGTGGATATACAAAATGGAAGAAACAACCCCTTTCCTTAACTCTACTATGGATCCTCCTCCAGACTAACCTCTGGAAGCATTTTAGCAAAGCCAGCACACTTGCATGCTCCTGCGCCCTCTCTTTCTTTCTCTCTCTCTCTTTTTCTCTCTCTTTCTTCAGAGGATAAAGCATGTCAAATTTCAGCCCCTACCTGTTTGCATCCAACCATCTCTAAGTTGGTCTTACTCAGAAGATTCCAGAAAGGTGACCATGTTTCTATGTGATTTCTCTCCAAATGTTTTCCAAAAGACCATAAACTACAGAAATACTTTTTTACATGATCTCTCTGTCTTTTGTCTCATGAGAAAAAGAAAAAGCATCTGAGAACTTAAGTCTGACACTTAACATTCAAGACTTGATATTGTTTAAAGCTGCCCTGGCATTCACAGTGAGGCTATGTTTGTGTTATTCTCCTGTTGGACATAAACAGTTGCACAGAACAACATCAGACACTGTCACTCAAAGTCCATGATAAACTGAAATAAAATAGGGTCACTCCATAATTTTGTCTAAACACATACAAAAACAAGGTCCCTGCACAACACACAGAATACCAAACATCCTCTTCACCTGGCTAATATAAGGGACTAATGCTTCTTTACTAATTTTTACTTTAGCCTATTCTAGTCTGCCCTCCTTATAGATAAGTTTGTTTGAGATACCCAATTATAGAATTGCTCTACTTTCAGACAGCATTGAAAATAGAGCAAACCTTCACTTCTTAGATCCTTCTAAAACCACTCAATCAAAGCCCAAATCTTATCATTGGATCTTTCTAACATCCTCTTACTGAGAAGTCCCATGATTCCTGTGATATATGTTCTTCCTCATTCCAATGAGTAATAAACCCAACTTGTTCAGCCATAGATATATATTTGGCCTTTGGCTGGAGGACATTAATACTCAATATCAACTGCAACTAAACTGCTACAGTAAAATCACATTTCTCAAGGCATTCAAATAGTCATTTTCGAATGACTGTCATTTTTTAATATAGAAAAATTGAAAGGAACCTGAAATACTGAATTCTACCCCAAATCCTAACACCAAGGAATAGTCTCTAATTTCTTCAATTTGCTCCTCTATGATCACAGCCATAAACATGTGATTGTTTCTATTTTCTTTTCTTTTTCTTCCAAGCATAATGCTGGAACTTGATTTCAGGTGATGGTAGGATAATCATGTGCCTTATCCAAAGTCACAAAGCCAATAAATAGTTTTCGAACTGGCACTCAAACCTAAAGCTGTCTAAATCCAAACCCCAGCAGAATGCTGAGTCTTAGAGATGATTAGTAATTGTGATGCAAAAAAGTGAGAAAAGACAGCCCACCTAGAAAATAACGTGTGTATCAACATGGAAGAGGGACACTATCTCTGGGTTCATGTCATGGAAAATGTTTGTGTCTGACTTAAGACTATGACTGGTGGGAAGAGATTTGAAAGTGATGGCATATTTGGGTGCATTGGTTTAGGAAGGTTAGGTAAGGTCACATGTGCTAGGTAAGAATTTGAGGCTACCTTTTGTAGCCAACAGAAAATTTAAGCCATAGGTAGAAGCAAGGGTGTGAGATGATCAGGGCAGAGTAAAAGATGGATAAAGGAGGGGAAGTTGATTTGCTACAGAAAGCCTACTTTATGAACTATGCCTTGATTTTCACCACCATATACAGCTGACTCTTCTATATTTAAAAGTATCTTCACATCAAAGTAAAGCAGTTTTATTATTTCAAAACCCATGGATTCCTAAACAACCATAATAAGCCTTTCATAGCTTAAGGAGTATTAAAGCAGTTCAGTTAAATTATGACTTCTAATTAGGATTTAATTGGAAATAGAATGAAGTCTGGTGAGAACACAGCTTCCTATGGCTACTTACAAAGCTTCATCTGTATCTTTGTTAAAGACTTTTATGGCCCTTTATGTGCTGAAGTAAGGAAAACAGTGATTTTGAATATGTTCTGCAAAATCTGTGAGTGCCATGCATTAACTCTAGGTAATATTAGAAAGAAATGTTATAGGAGAAGTCCTGAATTTATATTCATGAATCCTTTTCCAAATCCTGTTTAAAGCCAACACCCAAAAGACCAAGGTTTTTGGCCAGATATATATGATAATTGATTTAATCTCCCATGTCAACACAGTCAAATGGTATGGACTAAACAAAATGGGTGACTTAGTTTTCCAGGGTTGCTATGAAACTCACCATACACAGGTAGACTTATACAACAGGAATTTTTTTGGCTCACAGTTTTGGAGGCTAGGAGTTCAAATTCAAAGTGTCAACAAGGCCATGTTTTCTCCAATGCCAGTAGTATTCTGGAGATGACAATCATCTGTCATATGGCAATCTCTCTCTCTCTCTCTCTCTCTCTCTCTCTCTCTCTCTCTCTCTCTCTCTCTCTCTCTCTCTCTCTCTCTCTCTCATTCTATATCTGGCTTCTGTTTCTATGTCTAGTTTCCTTTACTTATAAGAATCTCAGCCACACTGGATTAAGATCTGCCCTTATTTAGTTGGGCCACAGCTTAATCAAAAGCAACAGCTTCAAAGATCCTGTTTACAAATGGATTCATAACCAGAGTAGTGAAGATTGAAACCTGAACATAACTTTAGGAGGTACATCATTTGATCCATACCAATGGAATTTTGTGAGGATGTGACTGGGATCAGCAGGAAAAAGTATAAGCAAAGGATTTTGACTGATTAGGTACAAGAAGACATATGGATTACAAGTAATGACTGAATACCTTGAAGTATTCTCTCCAAGCAGAAAACAGCAATCAAAATAGGGATTGCAACATAACATTGTGAAAACTTGATTTATTGATATATTGCCCAATATATCTTAAAATATTCCATTTTTGTACTTCCTTATATGTGATGATTCTTCTCCTAGTAGGTCAGAGGCATCCACATTCTCTCCAGGAGAATTACGTTTCTTAAAGCAAGAAAATCAGGAGAAATTTCTGGACAACTAAGATAGTGACATAAGATGCTACAGGGTTTCATTTCCCCACAATATGTTTGAACAACTAGCAAAAACTTACAGAGCCATATTCCTCAAAACTCTGGAAAACATTTAAAAGATTACTTGATAAGTGCTAAGTCAAGAAAATGCAACTTATAAACAATAGAAGCTCCTGGAGTCCTTGCTGGCCCCTCCTCGAACCTCTATACAGTGCAGTGGGGAGCTGGTCTCCATTTGCATTGTGGGTGACGGCCCCAGCTCTGTAGGGAGCAGAGTAACCCCTATACACATACAGGGTGCCTGTATGTCAATACCAATTTATCAGGTGACAGCCAGAAGGACTGAACCAGGAAACTTATCACTGGCTCACCCTCCCAAAGTTGTCCTACAGGCAGATGCAGCTTCCATACAGCTAAAGCAGTTTAAGAAACAATTATAGAGTAGCATGGGACAAAGGATTACAGCTATAACATTAAAATAGAGCAGGTAGAGAAGGGAAAAGACTATTTCATAGGAAGCAGAGGGTGCCCTTGGATTCCTCTAAATTGGGGAATTCCTAAGGCCACAAATGCAAGCCCAAGAAAAGACACAGGCTCAGAAAAGAATGGAGAGGGTCCACACTTACATCTCAAGCTGATCTTCATGATATAAGTATTGAACTATAAATGAGGCCAAGGGTCAATGAAGAAACAATTTACAAAGGTTACAAAAGGTGTTTTTGCATTGTTGGTTTTGTTGTTGTTTTTGTTATCTCCTGATATTCAAGGAAATATCTTGTCCTATCACTAGCTGGATATAACATTAAGTAACAGATAGCTCAGGGATAAAAATATTATTTAAAATATTAAAGTACATACTGTACAACTAAAGATTACAATACAAACAAAGAAGGAGAAAATGCAGATGCATTAAAATGAAAATAAAATTTCAAAAACCACCAATGAAGAAGAATAGATTTTGGATAAAATAGATGAAGCCTTTTAAAAAATGATCCCCACATCCTAAAAAGGAAGAACAAAGTTGGAGGACTCTCGTTTATGGACTTTAAATCATATTATCTATCTACAGTCTTAAAAACAGCATGGTACTCACATAAAGACAGACAAATAGAACTAAATTAATGGTGCAGACACAGATCCTCACATCTACAGACAAGGCTATCAAGCCCACCCAGCTGGGGCAGAACAGTCTATTCAACAAATGGTGCTAGGAGAAATGAATATCCATATCCAAAAGAAAGAAAGAGGACCCCTATTTCAAACCTTATACAAAAATTTACTCAAAATGGATCAAGGACTAAATATAAAATCTAGAACCATAAAACTGCTGAAAGAAAATGTAAGGAAACAGCTTCAAGACCTGGTAGTAGTTGGTGGTTTCTTAAAACTTATACAGAAAGTATAAGCAATGACAGGAAAAATGGTTAAATGGTGGGCTTTCTCTGACTCTTGTTCTGGTTTCTTTCTTTATTGGGCCTCCTGTAAATTGGGTTAAGACCAACCTTATTTAGTAGGGCCATACTTTAATTTAAAATATAGGCACACCTTTTTTATTGTGCTTCATTTTATCGCACTTTGCAGATGCTGCATTTTTCACAAGTTAAAAATTTGTGGCAACCTTGCCTTGAGCAAGTCTATCCACACCGTTTTTCAAACAGCATGTGATTATTTCATGTCTCTGTGTCACATTTTAATTAAGTGGAAGCAACCAAGTTGGTAGCAGAATAAGGAGATCCAAGAATCAACTCATCCTATAGGGCAGTTAGTAATTATTCAGAGCTATCTAAAGCACCTGACTGGGGGGCCCAGGAGACCAGAAGAACATCCTGCAACATCCTTGAAAGAATGGTAGGGAGACTGCCCATCTGCAGTGAATATTTGTGAGTAGAGTACTCCATGCTGCGGAGGTTGGTGCCCATCTTCCACTGGTGGCCCAAGCTACCTCGGAAGCTATTCTGTGCTGGAGTTGGAAACTCCATTTCTGAAAAACAGGAGAAAAAGAGATGGTCATAGCAGCATTATTGACAATTGCCAAAAGATGGAAACAACCCAAGTGTCTGTCAACTGATGAATGGATAAACAAAATGTGGAATACTAAGTTGCTATAAGAAAAAATGAAATTGGGACACATATGATAACATGGATGAATCTTAAAGATGCTATACTAAGTGAAATAAGCCAGACACAAAAGTAAAAATTGCATAGTATCACTAATATGAACTACATATGATGAATAAATGCATGAAGTAAAACCTGGAGTATAGGTTATTAGTAGATAAGAGAAGGACCGAGAAGGAGTACTGATGCTTAGTGTATGTATAAGTTTTAATTAACTTGACTGTAAAAGTGTGGAAATGGATAGAGTTGATGGTAACACATTATATTGAGTAGAACTAACACAGCTGGTATATAAATGGGATTGTGGCTGAAAAGGGTAGTTTAGGGATATAAATGTTAATTGAAAGAAAGAAACTGAAAGAAAGCTATTAGAGAATAATCTAGGGACTGAAGCTCCTGGTGTCCTTGACACCAGGACACTGAATAACTTAATGAACCCAGATGTGGATGAGAATTCTGGTTAATAGTACAAATACAAGAATGTCATTCTATGAACTAGAACAAATATACATCACTATTGAAGGTGGCAAGAATGTGGAGAAGCATAGGAAAAATACAATTAATGTAACCTTTGGACATTGTCAACAGCAGTACTGTAATATTCTTACATCAATGCCAAAGATGCACTGTTTTAAAAATCAGGGGTATAGAAAAAATATACTAAATGTAAGATATAGACCATACTTAGTGGTACTAGTATGATGATATTATCTCATGATTTGAAACAAATGTTGCTCAACAATATAGTGTGTTGGTGGAGGGGTGTTATATGGGAATTCCACACATGTGCATATTTGTTTTATAAGTTCAACAATGTTAATAAAAACATATTTTAAATAAAATAAAAAATGGATAAATGGGACCTTCTCAAACTTAAACACATTTTTTTCCAAAGGACTTTGTCAATAAGGTGAAGAGGCGGCCCACTCAATGGAAGAAAATATTTGGAAACCACATATCTGATAAGGTTTGATTTCCATACTATAAAAAGTGGCCATACAACTCAACAATAAAAGAACAAGCAATCCAATTTAAAAATGGGCAAAAAACTTAGACATTTCTCCAAAGAAGAAATGCAAATGGTGAAAAAACACATGAAAAAACATACAGTTTCACTAGCAGGGAAATGCAAATCAAAACGACAATGAGTTATCATTTCATACCTCATAGAATGGCCACTATTTTTTAAAAAAAGAAAACAACATGTGCTGGAGAAGATGTGGAGAAATAGGAACACTCCTTCACTGTTGGGAGGAATATAAAATGGTGCCGCCTCTGTGGAAGACAGTTTGGGGTTCCACAGGAAGATAAATATAGAAATGCTGTATGATCCAACAATCCTTCTACTAGGAATATATCCAGAAGAACTGAAAACTGACATGAACAGACATTTGCATATCAATGCTCATAGTGGCATTATTCACAACTGCCAAAAAATGGAAACAACCCAAATGTCCATCAACCAATGAATGTATAAACAAAATGTGGTAAACATACAATGGGATACTAAAGTGTTGTTAGAAGAAATGAATTTGGATACATGTGATAACATGGATGAATCTTGAAGACATTATGCTAAGTGAAATAAGTCAGACTCAAAAAGACAAATATTGCATTATCTCACTGATATGAATTAAATATGAAAAATAAAAACATGGAGTTAAAACCTAGAGTATAAGTAATTAGGAGGTAGGATGAGGGCTGAAAAGGGGTACTGATGCTTAATATGTTTAGAATTTTTAATTAGCTTGACTGGAAAAGTGTGGAAATGGATAGAGTTGATGGAAACACATTATATAAACATAACTGGTTTATAAATGGGATTGTGGCAAAGGGGCAGTCTATAAATATGTAATATTAATTGATAGAAAGCTAATAAATAATCTAGGGGCTGACCACATAGCAAATCCAGTAGTGGATGAGGATTGTGCTTAATAACAAAAATACAAGAATGTTCTATTACAAGGCAGTAAGAATATGGTGATATGTGGGAAAATACAATTATTGTAACTTATGTACCCCAATTAATAGCAATATTTTAATATTCTAGCATCAATGTCAAAGAAGGTACTATAAGTTAAGGTTCAAAAATAGAGGGTTATGGGATTTTTCCTTTTGGACTAAAGAAAATTGTTCAAAAATTTACTGAGGTGATGACTGCAGAGCTCTCTGATGAAAGTGAGATCCACTGAGTATACACATTAGATGGATTTTTCAATGCATGGGAATGTATAATGCAAAGAATCATGTAGTAAAAGATGGACTGTGGTTAACAGTCCAAACACAAGAGTGTTCTCACATGAATTACAACAAATGTACAATACTAATATATGACCTTAATAATAGGGAATGTATGGAAAAAATATACCAGATCTAAGCTGTAGACCATAGTTAGTGGTAATAGTCTGATGATGTACTTTCAAAATCTGTTACAAATATTCCACAACAATGTAAGGTGTTGGTGGAGTGGTGATGTATGTGAATTCTGCACATTATGCATGATTGTTTTGTAAGCTCACAACTTCTCTAATATAAGTATAATATATATTAAAGAAAATGATAATATATTCAAAGAGATAAAGAAAAACATGGAGAAAGAACTAACAGAAATAGGAAAACAATGAATGACAAATATGAAAATCTGAAAAAAACCCAGATAGAAATATTAAAGTGGAACTAACAGAAATATTATAATTGAAGAGACAAGAACTAAATTTAAAAATTCCCCAGAGGGTTGAACAGCTGGTTAGAGCTGGAAGAAGAAAGAATCCATGAATTTGAAGGGAAGAGTGGAATTATTTTGACAGTGAATCAGAAAGAAAAAAGAATGAAAAAATGTGATCAAAGGCTGGGAGACCTATGGGGTGGCATCAAGTATAGCAATATATACATATGGAAGTCTCAGAAGGAGAAGAAAGTGAGAAAGGGGTAGAAGGTAAGAAATAATGCCAGGAAACTTCCAAAATTTAATGAAAGACATGAATATGTACACTCAAGAAGAATGACAAACTTCAAGTAGGATAAACTCAAAGAAAACCATGGTCAGACACACACTGGTCAAACTGTTGAATGTCAAAGACCAGAAAGGAGTACTGGAAACTGCAAGAGAAAAACAACATGCTATGTACAAAAAAACCCCATAAGATTAAATGCCAATTCCTCATCAGAAACCATGGAGGCATTAAGGCAGTAGGATGAAATATTTAAAGGGCTGAAAAAAAATAATTGCAAGCCAAAATTTTATATCCTGTGATAGTATCTTTCAAACATGAGGGGGGGATTAAGACATTCACACATTTTTAAAAATTAATTAATTTATTTATTTTAAAACCTGACGGAGTTTGTCACCACTAGACCTGCCCTGCAAGCAATTCTAAAGGGAGTTCTTCAAACTAAAAAGTAAATACATTAGACAGTAATTTAAAGCAGCATAAAGAAATAAAGATCTCCAAGAAAGGTAACCATTTGGTTAATTATAAAAGCCAGCACTATTGTACTATATTTTGGTATGTAACACCACTTTTTACTTCTAACAGGTTCTGAAATGCAAATGCATGAAAAATAATGATGAATCTATAGTTTATGATACACAGTGTATAAAGGAATATATTATTTGTAACAAGTACAACAAAAATGGTAGGAGGATGAATGGGTATAGGAACAGTGTTAGTGAAGGCTATTGAAGTTATGCTCATATCAAATCAACTTTAGGATGTTAAATTTAAGTAAGTTCCATGGTAACCACACAAAAAAGTCTGAAAAACATATAGAAGGAAATGAGAAGGGACTCAAAAAAGTACATTTTCAAAAATCAAGTAAACACAAAAGTAAGCATTAACAGAATAATTGAAGAACAAAAATGGCATAAGACTTACAAAGAACAAATAACAAAATGGCAGAAGACAGTCCTGCATTATCAGTAATTACTTTTTTTTTGTCTTTATTTCTTTTTTTAATATTACATTCAAAAAATATGAGGTCCCCATATACCCCACACCCCCCTTACCCCATTCCTCCCCCCATAACAACAAGGACTGCCGTGCCCCGCAGGGGTGCCCCTGTGTAGGGGAGCCCTATGTGCAAGGAGTGCACCCCATAAGGAGAGCCACCCAGCGGCAAAGAAAGTGCAGCCTGCCCAAGAATGGCGCCGCACACACGGAGAGCTGATGCAGCAAGGAAACACAACAAAAAGAGACATAGTTTCCCATGCTGCTGATAACAACAGAAGGGGACAAAAGAACATGCAGCAAATGAACACAGAGAACAGTCAACTGGGGCGGGGTGGGGAGGAAGGGGAGAGAACAAATAAAAAATAAATCTTTAAAAAATAAATAAAGACATAATGCCAATCTTGCTCAAGTTTCTCAAAAAAATTGATCGGGAAAGAATGCTACCAAGCTCATTCTGTGAAACCAACATCACTCTAATATCAAAACCAGTTAAAGATACTACAAAAAAAGAAAATTACAGACCAATATCTCTAGTGAAAATGCATGCAAAAATCCTCACCTAAATGCTTGCAAACTGAAATCAAAAACACATTAAAAGAATTATACACCATGATCAATGGGTTTTCTCCCCAGGTATGCATGCAAGGGGAGTTCAGCATAAGAAAATCAATTAGTGTAATAAACCACATTGATAAATTGAGGAAGAAAAATCATATGATCCTCACAATTGATGCAGAAAAGCATTTGAAAAAATACAGCACACTTTCTTGATAAAAACACTCCAAAGATAGGAATAGGAGGAAACTTTCTCAATATGGTCAAGTGTGTATATGAAAAACCTACAGCTAGCATTGTACTAATGGTGAAAGACTGAAAGCTTTCCCACTGAGATCAGGAAAAAGAAAAGTATACCCACTGTCACCTTTATTATTTAATAATGTGCTAGAAGTTGTAGCTTGAGCAATTAGGATGACAAAGGAATAAAAGGCACCCAATTAGGAAAAGAAGTAGTAAAACTTTCACTATTCACTGATGACATGATCCTATATCTAGAAATCTTGAAAAATCTACAACAAAACTATTAGAATTAAAAGATAAAATAAGCAACATGATGGGAAACAAGAGTAATGTACAAGACCAATAGCATTTCTATACAACATTGCTGTGCAATTTGAGGAGGAAATAAAAATAATTCCACTTATAATAGTGATTAAAACTATCAAATATTTAGGAATAAACTTAACTAAAGACATAAGGGAAGTGGACATGGCTCAACTGATAGAGTGTTCACCTACCATATGGAGGGTCCTGCGTTCGATAGACAGGGCCTCCTGACTCATGTGGCAAGATGGCCCATTCACAGTGCTGCTGCGCACAAGGAGTGCCATGCCACAAAGGGTGCCCCGCATAGGTGTGCCCCACATGTAAGGAGTGTGCCCTGCAAGGAAAGCCGCCCTGCATGAAAAGAGTGCAGCCCGCCCAGGAGTGGCACCACACACACACACACAGAGCTGATGCAGCAAGATGAAGCAACAAAAAAGAGACGCAGTTTCTCAGCGATGCCTGACAGTGCAAGTGGATGCAAAGAAACACACAGTGAATGGACAGAGAGAGCAGACAGTGGGGAGGGGGGAGAAGAGAAATAAAATAAATCTTTTATAAAAAGACATAAAAGACGTGTCTGTATTCAGAAAACTACAAAACATTGCTAAAAGAAACTGAAGAAGACTTAAATTAATGGAAGGATATTTGATGCTCTTAACTGGAAGACTAAACATCAGTAAGATGTCAATTCTACTGATTTATAGATTCAATGCCATCCCAGTGAAAATCCTAGCAGCCTTTTTTTTTTTTTGTAGATATTGAAAAGCCAATAATCACATTTATTTGGAAGGGGAAGGTGCCCGAATAGCCAAAAATGTCTCAACCAAGAAGAATGAAATTGGAGGACTCTCACTTTCTGACTTTAAAACATATTACTTAGTTACAGTGGCAAGACAGCATGGTACTACCTTTAGGACAGGTAGATTGACCAATGGACCCAAACTGAGAACTCAGAAATGGACCCTCACATCTACAGTCAAGTGATTTTTGACAAGGCTGTTAAGCCCACCCATCTGGGCCAGAATAGTCTATTCAAAAAATGGTGCTGGGAGAGCTGGATAGCCATATCAAAAGGAAGGAAAGAAGACCCCTATCTTATACATTAAACAAAAATTAATTCAAAATCGATCAAAGACCTAAATATAAAAACAACAACTATAAAACTTCTAGAAGAAAATGTAGGAAAATATCTTCAAGATCTTGTTGTAGGTGGTAGTTTCTCAAACGTTACACTGAAGGCATGAGCAACAAAAGAAAAAATAGATATATGGGACCTCAAAATTCAACACTTTTTCACCTCAAAGGACATGAAGGCAGGCAACTCAATAGGAGAAAATATTTGGCAATTACATATATGATAAGGGTTTAATATCCGTGATATATAAGGAGATCATACAACTCAACAATAAAAAGAAAAACCATCTGAATAAAAGATATGCAAAAGATTTGAAAAGACAAGTGTCCAAAGAAGAAATACAAATTGTGAAGAAACACATGAAAAAAAAAGTTCAACATCCCTCGCAGTTAGGGAAATGCAAGTCAAAACTACAATGAGATATCATTTCACATCTATTACACTGGCCACTATTAAAAGTAGGAAAACTGTAAATGCTAGAAAGAAAGTGGGGAGATAGGAATGCTTATTTACTGTTGGGAATGTATAATGATAGAGCCACTATGGAAGGACAATTTGGTAGTTTCTAAGGAAGTTGAATATGGACTTGCCATGGGACCTGGCAAGGCCACTGCTCATTACATACCCAGAAGAACTGAGAGCACTGACACAAATAGACATCTGTACACCGATGCTCATAGCAGCATTAATCATGATATCCAAAAGTTGGAAACATCCCAGGTATCCATCAACTGACTAATGGATAAACAAACTGTGGATTATAACATGATGGAATATTATGGAGCAATAAGAAGAAATGAAATCATGAAACATATGACAATGTGGAACAACCTGGAAGACATTACATTGAGTGAAGCAAGTCAGACACAAAAGGACAAATACCATATGGCTGAACTAAATATATTATGTAAAATATACATTATGTGAAATATGAATATGGGTAAAGTGGCATATATAAGACCATTTTCCTTTGAAGCTGAACAAATGTATATTAATCCTACAAAATCTTTTTATTTTATTTTTTTCCTTTATTTATTTTTTTAATGTTACATTAAAAAAATATGAGGTCCCATGTACCCCCACCTCCCTTACCCCACTCCTCCCCCCATAACAACTTCCTCCATCATCATGAGACATTCATCGTACTTGTTGAATACATCTCTGAGCACCGCTGCACCTCATGGTCAGTGGTCCACACCATAGCCCACACTCTCCCACAGTCCACCCAGTGGGCCATGGGAGGATGTACAGTGTCCGGTAACTGTCCCTGCAGCACCACCCAGGACAACTCCAAGTCCCAAAAATGCCCCCACATCACATCTCTTCTTCCCACCCCCTACCCTCAGCAGCCACCATGACCACTTTCTCCTCAACAATGCCACATTTTCTTCTATTACTAATCACAATAGTTCATGAATAGAATATCAGTAAGTCCACTCTAATCCATACTCCATTCCTCCATCCTGTAGACCCTGGAGTGGTTGTGTCCACGCCACATCTATATCAAGAGGGGGCTTAGATTCTACATGGATGCTGGATGCAATTCTCCTGCTTTCAGTTGTAGGCACTCTTGGCTCCCTGGTGTGGTGGTTGACCTTCTTCAACTACATGTTAGCTGAGTGGGGTAAGTCCAATAAACCAGAGTGTAGGAGCTGAAGTCTGTTGAGGCTCAGGGCCTGGCTATCACATGGTCAGTCCAGAGATTCAGGTCCCCTGGGTGTATATTAAACCCCAGCACCACAGTAGTTACTTTAAATGTAAGTGGAATATACTCTCAACTCAAAAGAGAGAGACTAGCATAATGTTTAAAAAGCATTACCAAATGATATGCTGTTTACAAGAGAGTCACCATAAATTTAAAGACACAAGTAGGTTGAAAGTGAAAGGATGAGGGAGCAGCTGTAGTCAAGTGGTTGAGTGCCTATTTCCCATGTACAAGGTCCCAGCTTTGATACCTGGCACCTCCTAAAAACAAAAACAAAACAAACAAATGAAAACCAACTCAGGGGAGCCAGTGTATCTCAGTGTCTGAGTGTCAAGTTCCCACATATGAGGTCCTGGGTTCAATCTCTGGCCCTGGTACAAGAAAGAAAGAAAGAAAGGAAAGAAAGGAAAGAAAGGAAGGGAAGGAAGGGAAGAAAGGGAAGGGAAGGAAGGAAGGAAGGGAGGGAGGGAGGGAAAGAAAAGTCCCATGCAAATGGTAAAGAAAAAAATAGTTAGAATTATGATAATAATGTCATATAAAATAGAGTCGAAGTTAAAAACTGTGACAAGGCAAGAAGACACTGTATACTGATAAAAGTGTCAATTCAAGAAGACATGATTTTATTTATATTTGTACCTGTATTAGGGTTCTCCAAGGAACAAAAAACACATGGGAGATATATAGTAAATATTGTGAGATTTATTATATGAATTGGCTCATGCAATTATAGGAATAGACAAATCCAAATTCTGAGTAGTAGGTCACAGACTGAGAATTCCAATAAAAGTTTTTGATGAATTCCCCAGGATAAGCTGCCAGGCTGAAGGTAGAGATGAAAATTCTTCCTTCTCACTCCTAAAATAATCAGTTCTCCCTTTAAAGCCCTCAGATGATTGGATGAAACAAATCTCACTGCAGAAGGCAATGTCCTTAGTTGATTATAGATGTAATTAGCCATGGATGCAATCAATTTAGTGAAGATTAAAATCCATGAAATATCTCCACAGAAGTAATAAGGCAAGTGCTTGTTTGGCCAAATATCTGGACACCATAATATAGCCAAGTTTACACATAAACATAACTATCACAGTACCTAACAGCAGAACCCCAAAATATATGATGCAAATACTGACAGATTTGAAAGGAGAAATTGATGTTTCTATATTAATAGTAGGAGACTTCAAAATTCCAATTTCAATAACAGCTTGACATCTACACAGAAAATAAATAAGGAATTAGAAAACTTGAACAATACACTAAACCAACAGACATATAGAGAACACTTCACTCAATAGCACATGGTGGTTCACTGTGCACATGGATGGTTCTCCAAGATAAATCACAAAATGAATCCCAATAAATTTTAAAATCTTTAAATCATACAATGTGTCTTGTCTGACCACAATGGATGAAGTTACAAATCAAAAGAGGAAGAACTAAAAAATTCACATGTATGTTTAAGCCAAACAACACACTCTTAAATAATCAACGTGTCAACAAAGAAATCATTAGGGAAATTAAGAAATATCTTGGGGTGCATAATTAAAAAAAAAACCAACACACCAAAACCAGGGATACAGCAAAAGGCAGAGCTGAGAGGGAAATTTATAGCTCTAAATGCTTACATCAAAAAATAAGAAATAACCCACAATTGCTCTAATTAAAAAAATTCATTAAAATAAAAGTTCCTGTTTACAATGGATTCACAGGAATATGGATTAAGATTAAGAATGTGTCTTTTTTGGAAGTACATGGTTCAACTTACAAACAGAGCCACTGGTTTGCTGCAGTAGGAGGGGGAGGAGGAGGCAGAGGAGGAGAAGGACAGTCTCAAATCAGTGATCTAACCTCACAATTGGAGAACTAGATAAAGAAGAGCAAACTAAACTCAAAGCGAGCAGAAGGGAGGAAGTAAGAGCCATCCTTAACTCATTTTATGAGGCCTGAATACCAAGTCAGATAAAGATACCACAAGAAAAGAAAATTACAGATTAAGATCCTTTATGAATATAGATTCAAACATTTTCACCAAAATACTCACAAACAAGAGCTAACAGCACACTAAAGAATTACATACCATGAGCAAGTGAGATTTATCTGTTATGCGTGGGTGATGTGACATAAGAAAATCAATTAATGTAATACACCACATTAAAGGAATGAAGGGAAAAACCACATGATCATCTCAATTGATACAGAAAAACATTTGACAAATTCTAGCACTCTTTGATAAAAACACTCAAAAATGAAAAATAGAAGGATGCTTCCTCAACATGATAAAGACCATATATGAAAAACAACAAAAACAAAAACCAAACAGTTAATATCTTACTCAAAGGTAAAATACTGAAAGTTTTCCCTCTAAGTCAGGAAGAAGACAAGAAGTCTACTGTTGCCACTCTTAGGCAACATTTCACTGGAAGTTCTAATCAGAGCAATTAGAAATAAGAAGAAGGAAACAAAAAAGTCACCCCAAACTGGGAAGGAAAAAATAAAACTTTTCCTATTTGTAGATGACATGATCCTATATATAGAAAATCCTTTAAAAAATCAACAAAAAGGTGACTAGAGCTAATATACAAATCCAGCAAAGTGGCAGGGTACAAAGTTGACATGCAAAAATCAGTAGTGCTTGTACAAACTAGTAATGAACAAACTATAGAAGATATCAAGAAAAAAATTCCATTTACAATAACAACTAAAAGAATCGAATATCTCAGAATAAATTTAACCAAAGATCTAAAGGATTTGCACACAGAAAACTCCAAAACATTGCTAAAAGAAATCAAAGAAGACATAAATAAATGGACGGATATGTCATATTCAAGGATTGGAAGACTAAATATTGTTATAATGTCAATTCTACCCAGTGATTTACAGATTTAACACAATCCCAATCAAAATCCCCACAGCCTTCTTTGCAAAATTGAAAAACCAGCCATCAAATTTATATGGAAATGTATGGGGCCCCCAAAGCAAAGCCACCATGAAAAAGAAAATGAAGTTAGAGAACTCACACATCCCAATATTAAAACTTATTAAAAAGCCCTAGTAATAAAAACAGCATGGTAGTGGCACAAGGACAGACAGACCAATGGAATTAAACTGAGACTTTAGAAGTAAATCCTAATACTTATGGCCAACTAATTTCTGATAAGGGTGCCAGTTGCACTGAAGGGAATGAATAATCTCTTCAAGAAATAGTGCTGGGAAACTGGATGTTCATCTGCAAAAGAATGAAGGGGGACCACAATCTCACACATATAAAAATCAACTCAAAATGAATAAAGAGCCTGAATATAAGAACCAGTGCTATAAAACTGCTAAAAAAAAAACAAAACAAAAAAACAACATAGAGAAGAATCTTCAGGATTTTGTGTTAGGCAATGGTTTCTTAGACTTTATATTCAAAGCATGAGCAACAAAGGAAAAAAGAGATAAATGAGACCACATCAAAATTTAAAATTTTTGTGCAAATGACTTCATCATGAAGTAAAAAGAGGGAGAGGGAAGATAGAATAGATGGAACATAGGGCATTTTTAGGGCATTAGAATTGTTCTGCATGATCTTGAAATAACAGATTCAGGCCATTTTAAATTTCATCAAAACTTATAAAAGTATATGGTTCAAAATGTAAGCCATAATGTAAACCGACCATGGTTAGTAGCAATGCTTCAATATTTGTAATTATAGCAAATGTAATCCACGTGTAAAATGACATCAACAGGGGAGAGCACAAAAGGGGGAGAGTGTTAAGTACATGGGAATCCCCTATATTTTCTATGTGACTTTTTTGTAACCTAAAACTTCTTTCAAGATAAAAGGAATAAAATAAGATACTGGAGGAACATATGGAAGAAATTGTCACTGTATATATACGATAACACATTTTACATTGATGAAAGACACAATGTATAAACAATTATTTTATTTCAAATTTTTTTCCTTTTTATTTTTTATTTTTCTATTTCATTTGTTATCTTTTAAATTATTATTTTATTTTCTTATTAATTTTATTTGTTTTGGGATTTTTTTTTTTTTTTTGAATTTTTGGAGAGGTTTTGGATCATAGAGGCCTCAAACAATGGGGCTTCTGAGGGCTCTAGAGACATCTAGATTCTATAAGGAGGACAGACAAGCTCAGGGATTCAGCGCCCTAATTTAGGCTCCCCAGTGTAACAGAGTTAGACTCATTTACAGGTTCTCTACAAATGGTTCTTCTGCCCCTTTTAGTTGAACCTATGATTAGCACTATACTTGTTAAGACTTAAATCTTTCATCTGTTCAGGTGCCAGTTGAGCCCTGAATCTCAGCAGAGTTGTAACACCTACTGTCCAGTTCATTGGGCTCATCCAGGACAAATAACAAGGAGATGATGATGGATAATGCCCGTCTCAAATAACAGATAGTTCCATCAATCTGCCTCATGGGATCTAAACCACCTCTCAATTAGAAACAGTGTGCATCACCACCCCAAAGTCCTCAAGATTGGGGAATGAACAAGGGAGTAAAGTAGGCTTATTATTATTCTACTATAGACATTATTATGTTAGCAATGGAAGAACATTTATCATTGATAAAAGGCAGTGGCGACCAGAAGTTCTGAGTGGAGCAAGAGGGAAGAATAGGTGTAACATGGGAACATTTGGGGGACATTGGAATTGCCCTGCATGACACTGCAATGACAGATACAGGCCATTATACATTTTGTCATAACCTACAAAATTGTGCAGGACAGAGTGTAAACTATAATGAAACTGTAGTCCATAGTTAGTAGTAATGCTTCAATATGTGCCCATACATATTTGTACTTCAATTGTAACAAATGTACTATCCACATGTAAAATGTTATTAATAGGGGAAGGCGGAAAGGGAGAGGGTTTTGAGTATATGCAAATTGCCTATATTTTCTATGTGACTTTTCTGTATCTTAAAGCTTCTTTGAAGAGAAAATGAAAAAAATAAGACACCAGGGGAATAAATGGAAGAAAATATCACTGCACATATAGGACAACAGATCTTACAGGAATGAAACACACAATGTCAAAAAATTTTATTTAAAATTTTAAAATTTTTTGAGTGTTATTGGGTTTTTTAAAAAATTACTATCTAATTTTCTTATTATTTGATTATTTTGTCAGCTTCAATTTTGGAGAGGATTTGGATCACAGAAGGGTCATAACAGTGGCAGAGGAAGATCACTGGCTCAGTGTATCAGTGATGTGAGGATACATGGGAAGGAGTTCACCTGGAGCATGCCTCTAAGGCATATGAATATGTTCAAGGGTTCATGGAGCATTGTCTCAGTGGGTGGAGATCCACACAATAACTGAAAGAATACTGAATTTCCATCTTGGGGAGCTCTGCTACATTCTCTAATAGGACAGCAAGAATTCCATGAGTGCAAGGACATTGCCTAGTGAAGGAAGACAGATCATTACACCAGGCTCTTGATATTGATGATTGTATTTATGAACCTTGTTCTTGTGAAATTGAAACATAGCCTAGTAGTATTAATATAGGCTGCCTAAGAGTCACCTCCTGAAAGCCTTGTTGCTCAAATGTGGCCTCTCTCTAAGTCAAACTCAGCATATAAAGGAACTGGCTTCTCCCAGGAATGGAACATGACATCAGGGGATTAGCTTCCCTGGCACTAAGGGATTATTATCAAGTGCCAACTAGCAATGCATCTGAAAAAAGACCTTAAACAAAAGAGGGAAATGGTAAATACAAATGAGTTTTTATGGTTAAGAGATTTCAACGTGAGTCAGGAGGTCATTCCAGAGGCTATCCTTAGGCAAGTTGCAGCAGGATCTCATTGACTGCCACAGCTTCAAATAGCAGGGCTCCTGAGGGCTCTAGAGATATCCAGACAGTATAAGCAGGGCAGACAGCCCAGGAATTCAGCACCAAGTCAATGGGCCTTATTTTGAAATTTATGCTCCTCAGTATAACATTGTTAGACTCATTTATAGGTTCTCTCCAACTGACTCTTTTGTCCCTTTTACTTGAATCTATAATTAGCGCTGTACTTTATAAATTATGTTCCAGAAATTTAGATCTTTGATCCACCTATGTGCCAGTTGAGCCCTGAATTTCAGCAGAGTTGCAACATCTACTCTCCTGTTCACTGGACTCACCCAGGACAACTAACAAGGATAGGATAATGGGCAACGCCATTCCAAGGAACAGAGAGTGTCTGCACTTGCAAGCAAGAAAGTTCCATCATCTGCCCCATGGGATCTCCACTCCCTCTCACTTAGAAAAAGATTGGGCATCACTACCCCCAAAATCCTCAAGATTGGGGAACAAACAATGGACTAAAGTAGACTTATTATTATTGTACTACAGACTTATTATTATTCTAGCAATGGAAGAACTTTTATCATCGATATAAAGGCAGTGGCCACCAGAGGTTCTGAGGGATTGGAGAGGGAAGAATAGGTGTAATATGGTGGCATTTTTGGGACACTGGATTTGTCCTGCATGACACTGCAGTGAAAGATGCAGGCCCGTTGTAAGTTTTGTCATAACCAACAAAACTGTGCAGGACAGAGTGTAAATTATAATGTAAACTGTAATCCATAGGTAGTAGCAGTGCTACCTATGGATTACAATATATTTCATCAATAGTAATAAAAGTACCATACTAATGAAGGATGTTGTTGACATGATAAAGTGTGGGAGGGGGATGGAGGGGGGCTTATGGGGATCCCTTACATTTTTTACGTAACATTTATGTAATCTAAAACTTCTTTTAAAAGAAAAATATTAATTAAAAAGAAATAAATAATATAAAAGGAAGCCATTAGAAATCTATATATGTTTAATTCTGTTATTCTATATACTAGAAAATACATTGTGTGCTACATTAATAGAAGTACAATGTACAAAATGTGTTTTAGGAAAGTATGTCAGAGTCAAGATAACATATGAAGGCACAGGAAAGATAAGACAAAAGGATATGTGCTGGGTTTATACTCTCCCCACAATAAGAGTAACCTGAGACAAGACCTTATTTGGAATTTGGCCAGGTGGAGCAAAAGTCCATGGCACCCTGCAGTTTGCCCCCAGGTACCCTTCTTATGCTGATGACATTATGAGTTTTCATGGGAGGGGCATCTGAGTAGAAGAAAAAGTGAAATCATAGGAGAAGGGAGAAGCTGGACGATTAAGCAAAAACCTTGAGACTATTTCCTGAGATCATCTTTGGCACATACCTGCCTGTCATTTCTCCCCCTAGCCTGCTTTGTTGGCCTTACTGCTTTGAAAGAAATCTCAAAGCTGAGATCATACATTACAGTTATCATCTAACATCACCATGAATTTGTTTTCACAAAGGACATTTTAGCACACACCAAAAAGAAGAAATGCAAGGCAGCCATTTAATTTAAATTTAGCTTTATAAATATCTCATCATATATATTATCCTTATTTTCTGACTTTTGCTACTCATTAGTGAGAATGTCATGCTACGTGTTTTGCAGAGATATTTGGGGAATGCCCTCAAGAGATGCAGCTGTAGGAGAGCGAGGAAGGCAAGGCTGGGCAAGAGATGAAATTGACCTACAATGCAGCTGCAACTGTGACATGACCTGGTATGACCCTTCAGAATTACACTAAACCGAGGCATGTGGCTGGGCCTTTATAGTCTGCTTCATCAACCTTGGGCCACATCCTAAAGGGCTACAGTCTTGGTAAAGCTTTGGCTGAGGGCAATTTCAGTAAAGAGGCAACTGTGAACCATCAGAAACCAGTATTTCTAGCATTGGAGATATGGTAGCTTGGACCTCTTTACTTCAGAAAGATAACATGTTCTTAAATTTAATTCATTCCTATGGGTATGAACCCATTATAAATAGGATAGTTTTTTTAATTTTTAAAATTTTTATTTTTAATATACTTTATTTTTTAAAGAAACTTAGATTACAGAAAGGTTACACAAAAAATGTAGGGGTTTCCCATATGCCCTCCTCCCTAGCCCTCCCACATTTTTCCACACCAACATCCTTCATAGTATGTTTCACATTTGCTGCAATTGATAAACACATCTTGGAGCATTGCCACAAAGTGTGGATTAGAGTTTACATTGTAGTTTACACTTTCTTCCACACATTGTTGCAAATTATTACAAGATATACAAAGGCCTGTATCTGTCACTGCAATGTCATTCAGGATAATTCCCAAGTCCCAAAAATGCCCCCAAATTATACCTATTTTTTTCCCTCCCTCCCCTCAGAACATTTTGATGAAGTTACGTAAGTTAAGGTATGGCCCAACTGAATCAGGATGGGTCTTAATCCTCGTACTGGAGTCCTTTATAAGCAGAATGAAATTCAGACACAGAAAGCCATCATGGGAAGAATCTGGAAATCAACGGGACTGAGAACCCAGGAGAAGCCCCCATGTATATTGCCATGTGACAGAAAAGCCAAGAATATGAGACCATTGGCAGTTAACCCAGAATGCCACACTCTTCTGGGAAAAAGTATCACCTTGATGATGCCTTGATTTTGGACTTCTCCTAGGCTTAAGACCATGAATCAATAAATCCCTATTGTTTGAGCCATCCCATTACACGGCATTTATTTTAGCAGCCAAGAAACTAAAACTGATAGGGAGATCCAGGCAAAGAGCCTTGGTATACAATACACAGGATTGGTCTGAGTATTAACATTAGAGATGACTGTCTGGGTAATTCTTCAATCCTCCCTTTTATGAAGACTCGATTAGATGCTGGCTAGTTCTTCCTTGAGAAATCTGGGTCTGCCTAAAAAGCAGGGGGAAAATCTATATAGGCCTGGAGAGCTAGCATACCTTGAGACCAAGAATGGGAATTAAAAGAATGAGAGGATGCCTTACTTCTTAATTTCCTTTATCCAAGGATTTTATGTACAAATAAATGTCATCCTCCTCTAATGTGCTATAAGGTCAGCCCCCACAATTATTACTCATGGGGTGAGCATGCTGACTGTTAGCTCTATAAATCACAGAAGTAGGAAAATTGGCATCCAGCAGTGGTAGTATGTGCCAATGGTCATGTCTTTCCTGCCTTGCATCCTTTATGTTGTTGATATAAATCAGTCTGTTGGCCTCCAGTGGTTAATACTGCTGTGGCTTTGTTTAATTCAACTCTAAACTCTAAAGTCCTTAGTGGGATTGACAGATACACACAAGATAGGAAAAAAGCACCTGTAAGACAAAAGTACAATTTGGAAGGAAAGTTTTTTAAAAATTATATTTACATAATATGTACATATGACTTTAATCTTTTGAAGTTTTCTTAATAGGTTTTCCTTAACTTTGGTGTTGTCTTTAAGGACCTATGATGACTTCTGCTAATAAAATATGTGAACTTAAGAAATTATACCCATTTATTTTTATTTCTTTTTCTTTGGTTTAAAACTTAAAGTAAATTCAGTTCTTTTCTATTTAAAGGAAAACTGATATATATATATATATAAGTTGATGTCATTATTCCTAAATTAATGCTAGTTATGGCTAGCCATCTACATTTGTCTCTGAATACATCCAGAGAGAAAGATCTTGAGTGATGTTCATCAATGCTTAACAATGGACATTTCCACGTTGGAATTTAATATGACTTTTTACATGCCTTATTGTATTTTCCTCTATTGCTTGCATTTTTTTATGATAAACAAATGTCACCTTTACAAAACAGTAAGATAAATGGATAACAATAAAACTTCAGAAGAAAGAAAGGAAAAGGAATATGGAGCTCCTTCAAACTTTATTTCAATACAAGCAATTCATCTCTTCATTCCCATTTATTACAGAAGCAGGCCTGACTTTATTCAAGAGAATATGTGAAAATTGAAATTACTGGAAGCACGAAACTATGAGGCAGTGCTCTTTTTCCTTCCATTTCTTAATTGATAGTCTTAATTTCCTTGAAATAAGCCTCCTAAAGGGAATATAAAATATGGGTAGAAAAACAAGGCAATTCAAGTGAGCCCCTACTGGGGCCACACATGAAGCCACAGATGAAGGAATTAGGGCAAAGGATGAGCAAAATTTCCTTTAATAGGATAAGGGATGTTTTCCTTCATGCTTCTTCCTTTGGTTTCTGAATTCTGCTTTAGTTTTAATTATAAAAGGAAAACATTTATTTTTAGAAAATATAAAAAGTAGAGAAATCATATTTAGGGAAAATAAAAATCATTCAAAATTTCATCTCCCAGATGCAACCACCATTAATATTTTAGTTTATTTAATTCTGAGGTTTGCAGTCCTAGGATTTTGGCTAACACTTTGGATCAAACTATAAAAGAAATTTTTATATCACTTTATCCACATAACTTGATATATTTAAAAGTTTCTTATGGGAAACTTAAATAAAATTTAAAACTTAAATAAAAGTTTCTTAGTCTCACATAAAAAATTGAAGAAGGGAAAAAAGCTATCTGAGGGAGCTGCTTTGGAGGTCTGCAGACTAGGAGAGTGCTGCTCATCATCCAGGAGGGAGAGGAATGGAGAGACAAAGGGGCCAAAAAAAAAACCATGACTCACCTCCATGGGAATGGCAAGTATATCCCACCTTCAAGGTGAAGAACCTCAGTAAAACCCCTAGCTCACTGCAGCCACCTGAGTGGGGAAAGCAAATCTCCTCCCTGGGAGAAAGAAGGGTCTGGTGGAGGGCACAGAGTGGTTTCTCTTCAGTGAGTTTGGCTATTGAGCCCCCTTCGAATCTCAAAAAGACCCCAGCTGGAACTGAAGCAGCACCAGGTAGAGAGGAGCAGGGATCTGATCAGGGAGGCTGACACACCCAACAGCCCTGGTAGAGAGAGGAGCTAAGTCCATGAAGGAATAGGCAGAGATGGGTGCCTAACCAGCCCTGGAGAGAAGGAAGCCAGGAGAGAGAGCTGGCAAACTATTAGAAACCCAACTCACCTGAGGGAAAGGGGGTGGGAAGAGCCAGATAAGCTTTGAGAAGCCGACCTAACCTGCAGAGTGGGTGTAGAAGCACCTCCCTTGCATATACTATGAATTGGTTAGATTCTGGGTACCTCCTAAGAGAAGGGATCCAGAGAGTGATCTAGTGGATTGTCAGGCACTCAACCAGCACCTTGTGACAGGGAACTTATAGACTGAGATTTTTTTTGTTTTAGATTTTTTGATCTGTTATTTTATATTTTATTGTTTTTATTTTATTTGTATTCTTTATTTTATTCTTTAAAACTGGGTACCTTACCTGTGGAGGGCAGACTGCAGGGTGATTGATTGATGAGCACTGGCAGCCTGAGGTAGTTCCAAGGGGCAAAGAGGGAAGCCTGTTTTTCCTGGGTTGTTTTTTGTTTCTTTGTTTTTTCTCTTTTTTGTTTTCTTTTATTTCTTTTCCTCATTTTCCCTCCTTTATTCCTTTATTTCTTTTCTTTCTTTCATTATTCCCTCTAATGTTTCTTTTATTTCATTCCACCCTCTCTTGTTTGGAATTCTTTTTATTCTTTTCCTCATCTTTCTGGTCTTTTATTTTATTCCATTTTTTTTCTTTTTTCATATTTTTATTTCATCTTTTTTATTCTTACTGCTTTGTATTTTTTATTATTTTTCATTTATTCCTTTTTTTCCCCTCTGGCTCTTTTATGGTTCCTTTTCACCTTTTTTTATGGCTATTGTTCTTTTTCTCTTCTTCTCTCTTTCCTTTTCTATGGTCTTAATATTTTTTCAAGAGAATAAGGGCAACTGCAAAGATACAGAATAATTGGAACCAAGTTTCAAAGAGGAACCTAAAGATAAAACAAAACAAAATATCAGGGCAGACAGCTCATGAGTTTCGTACCTTGTCAGTGGTTCCTGCTTTGGGCTTTTTGCTCCCCAGTGTGACAGAATTGGCCTCAGTTGTGGTTTCCCTAGACATGGCCCTTCAGTCCCTTCTATTTGAACCTATAGTTGGTGCTGGAGTTGGTAGGCTTAAGTCCAAGAGACTTGAAGCTCAGGGCTAGCTGGGTCCTGAGCCTTCATAGAGTTGCAATCCCTACTCTCCAGTTCACTGGATTCACCCAGGACAACTAACAAGGAGGTGATGATGGAGAACCACCATACAAAGGATTCAAGAGAGTCTATAACTGCAAGTAAGACAGTCCTATCTACCAACCATATGGGACTGAAGCCCCCTCTCAGTTAGCGGTGGAGCAGGCATCACCATCCCAGAATCCTCAGGATTGGGAAATGAACTATGGACTAGAGTGGACTTACTGGTATTCTACTATAGATTTATCGTGATTCTAACAATGGAAGAAATTATATCATTGATGTAGAGGCAGTGGCCACTGGAAGTTCTGAGTCAGGAAGAGGGAAAACAGGTATAATATGGGTGCATTTTAGGGACTTGGGAATTGTCTTGAATGGCATTGCACCAACAGATACAAGCCATTATATATCTTGCCATAACCTACACAATTGTGTGGAAGAGAGTATAAACTACAATGGAAACTATAATCCATGTTTAATGACAATGCTCCAAAATGAATGTTCACTGATTGTAATAATTGTACCTTACTAATGAAGGATGTTGTTAATGTAGATAAATGCAGGCAGTGTGGGGAGTGGGGCATATGGGAATCCTCTATATTCTTAAAAAAATAAAAAATTGGGAAGCAGACTTGGCCCCAGTGGTTAGGGCATCCGTCTACCACATGGGAGGTCCGCGGTTCAAACCCCAGGCCTCCTTGACCCATGTGGAGCTGGCCCATGTGCAGTGCTGATGCACGCAAGGAGTACTGTGCCACGCAGGGGTGTCCCCCACATAGGGGAGCCCCATGTGCAAGGAGTGCTCCCCATAAGGAGAGCCACCCAGCATGAAAGAAAGTGCAGCCTTCCCAGGAATGGTGCCACTTACATGGAGAGCTGACACAACAAGATGACGCAACAAAAAGAAACACAGATTCCTGTGCTGCCAACAACAGAAGCAGACAAAGAAGATGATGCAGCAAATAGACACAGAGAACAGACAACCAGGGCGGGGGGGAAGGGGAGATAAATAAATAAATCTTTAAAAAATAAATAAATAAAAATTAAAAATTAAAATAAAATAAAACCCTAGAATAGAAATAAAGGCTAACTATCTGAATCAACCCATCAAGATAAACAGATGCCTAGACACCAACCAAAAAAGTACAAGCCCTACTAAGAAACAGGAAGACATGGCCCAGTCTATGAACAATCTAAAAAACAGGAAGAAATGTAGAATATAGAACAACTAATAAAGATGTCCAAACAAATATCATGAATCAACTTAATGAAGTGAAGGAAGAGATAAGGGATATTAAGAAGACAACTGGGGAGGGGGGGAAGCAGATGTGGCTCAAGTGATAGGGCTTCTGCCCACCATATGGGAGGTCCTGGGTTCAATCCCTGGGGCCTCCCAGTGAAAAAGGAGAAAGCACACCTACACAGTGAGCCAGTGCCCGCATGGTGAGCTGAGTGCCCACACAGTGAGAGTACCCATGTGATAAGCCAGCGCCCATGCATCACACAGCAAGATAATGATGCAACAAAAGAGGGATGAAGGGGAGAGTCAAGGTGAAGCACAGCAGAAACCAGAAACTGAGGTGGAGCAGCTGACAGGGAAAATTTCTCCACATCAGAGGTCCCCAGTATCAAATCTCAGTGAATCCCAGAGAAGAAAAATGAGAAAAGACCAAAAAGAGAAATAGATACAGAAGGTCACAGAGTGAATAGATACAGACAGCAAAAACAGCAGGATGGGGGGAGGGGAAGGGGAAGAGGAGAATAAATAATTTTTTTTTAAAAAGAAGACACTGGGGGAAATACTGAAGAAATCATTAACATATATAAAAACAATGATCTGATGGTGATGAATGACAGAATGCAAGAAATCAAACATATGGAAGCACATAACAGCAGATTTGAACAGGCAGAGGAAAGGATTAGTCATGTTGAAGATAGTACATATGATATTGGACAGATAAAAAGATAGAAAAAATTCAGCAAGGACTCAGAGAATCAAATGACAACACAAAATGCATGAACATATGTATTGTAGGCATCCCAGAGAAAGGAGAAGAAAAGGGAAAGGGGGCAGAAGTAGTGTTGGAGAATATAATGGTTGAAATTTTCCCAAATCTTTTGAAAGACATGGATGTCCATGCCCAGGAAGCACAGTTCACTCCAAACAGTATAAATCCTAATAGGCCTACCCTGAGATATATACTTATCAAATTTGTCAAATGCTTAAGACAAAGCGAGAATACTGAAAGCAGCAGAAGAAAAGAGATCCATCACATGCAAGGGAATCTCAATAAGATTAAATACTGATTTCTCATCTGAAACTATGAAGGCAAGAAGGCAGTGGTATGACATAGATAAGATGCTAAAAGAAAAATACCTGCCAGCCAAGAATTCTATATCCAGCAAAGCTGGTGTTCAAAAATGTGGGAGGGTTCAACATACTCACAGATAAACAAAATTTAAGAGAGTTTGTCCACAAGAAACTTACCCTTCATGAAATACTAACTAAAGTAAGATTACTTCAGATCTTAAAGTAAGATCTGAAGATTGAAAGGAAAAAACAAGAGAGAGGATTGGAGAAGAGTCCAGAAAAGAAGATTATTACTAAGACTAACTAAAAAGAGAAAAAGAGAAATAAAAACAAAGTATGACATCTATAAGACTAAAGAAAACATAGCTAATGTAAGTACTACCTTAACAGTGATAACATTGTCTGCTAATGGATTAAACTCTCCAATCAAAAGATGCAGATTGGCAGAATGGATAAGGAAACATGACCCATCTATATGCTATCTACAAGAAACTCACCTTAGACCCAGGGATGCAAGGAGGTTACAAGTGAATGGTTGGAAAATGATTTTGCATGCAAACAATAAACAAAAAGGGGTGGAAATAGCTGTAGTAACATGGGACAAAATAGACTTTAAATGCAAAACCATTGTAAGAGTCAAGGAAGGACACTGTATATTAATAAAAGGGGCATTCTATCAAGAAGAAAGAACAATCAGAAACATTTATGCACCTAACTAGGGTGACTAAAAATACATGAGGCAAATACTGGAAAAACTAAATGGAGAAACAGATGCCTCTATAATTATAGTGGGGAACTTTAATACACCATTATCACAATTAGACAGAATATCTCATCAGAAAGTCAATAAAGAAAAAGAGACCTTGAATAATACATTACAGGATCAAGACCTAATAGACATTTTATTAGTTAGTCAAAGGAGTGCTGATGCAAAACACCAGAAATCTCTTGGTTTTTATAAAGGGTATTTATTTGGGGTAGAAACTTACAGTTAAAAGGCCATAAAGCATAACTTACTTCCCTCATCAAAGTCTACTGCCACGTATTAGGGCAAGATGGCTGCCAACATCTGCCAAGAGTTCAGGCTTTTTGGGCTCCTCTCTTCCTGGGATTCCATCTCTCTCCAGGCTCAGCTGCAGTGCTCACTCCACAAGGCCAGCTACAGACTATTAGGTGAAATGGCTTGTTTTCTCTTCCTGAGGACTTCTCTCTTTCTTCATGACCAAGCTCCTCTGTATGCTTACTTCCCAGGTCTCCAGGTCAAGACTCCAGCATCAAAATTTCAACCTCTCTTCTCTATGGTATAGTTTTTCTGTGAGTCCCCACCCACCAAGGGGACAGGGATGCAATGTCCTACTGATGTGGCTCAATCAAAGTCTTAATCATTATTTAATCAAGTAAAGTAAGACCTCTGAATCCAATACACTCTAATATGCCCAGAGGAAAAGACCAGTTTACGAACATAATCCAATATTTCTTTTTGGAATTCATCAATAATATCAAACTGCTACACTCCACCTCTGCATTCCAAAAAAAGATATTATGATATTCAAAAAATCTTAAATCAGTAACAATACTAAGTACAAAATAATATCATAATCAGTTTAAAGAAATGCAGTTTGTCTTGGGGCAAAATTCTGTCTGCTGTAAACCTCTGAAACTTACAAAACAATTTATCTGCTTCTAATACACAAATGAACAGACAAAGGATAAACATTTTCATTACAATAAGGAGAAATTGGGAGGGAAACATGAGTTATGGGTCCAGAATTGTTCAGTAAATCTGCAGGGAATTCTCCATTAAATTTCAAAGTCTGAGAGTCATACTTAAGACAATGGTTTCTTTCTCCTGGGGACTTTAGGGAACCCAGTCTTTCTACAGGCTTGCCTAATTGCCATTTTCTTGGTTCCACTCTCATCAAGCATGTGGTTGGTGACCAAGATCCAGACCTCATCTTTGAAGAGTATTGATTGCCACAATTTACCCAATCTTTGGGTTCGAGATTTAATACCCTTAGTACAGTAAGCTGAACGCAATAACCACCCTAACCTTTGGCAGGCTCAACCCTCTCAGATCAACAAGTCAACCACCTGGCATTCCCTAATCCATGGGGGACAGGCACACCCCTCTCAGAACTTTGGGGTGCTGACTATAACTTCCCTAATCCTTGAGGAATGTGCTCTACCCTCTCTGTACTCTGGGGCAGCAAAACTCTCCCTGAACATCTCAGGTGGGAACATCCATCCTCATCAACTTCTGGGCCAAATTCACCCTCTCTTTACACATGGATAAGGTTCCTCTCTTGGCCCAAGGTGATGTCTTAATTCCAGATCTAAACTTCCATGGTTTTCCTCTTAAAGCTCTTTCTCCTTCAATCTCTCCTTTCCATGTCCCTTTTAGTCCAAGTTGACAGTGGTATTGTTCATACGACTCTCTCAAAAACTTGTTGGTTTAGCATGAAAGAAGCAGTGGTCCAAACCATCACACAGTAAGACTTTACACAAGTCTTTCCTAGATAACTGTCTTCAATCTTGATTTACAATTTCCAAGTTTATAAGTTCTCAAAGGGAGCACTGCAGCAGTTTGACATTATTGATGAATTCCAAAAAGAAATATTGGATTATGTTTGTAAATAGGTCTTTTCTTCTGGGCATATGAAATTTTATTGGACTATTTTGGATTTTGTCAGAAGGGCATTGAGTCCCCTGCTGGGTGGGTACTCACAGATAAAAGGCATGGCAAAACACAAAGTTGGAGGGTTTTTGATGTTGGAATTTTGATGTTGGAGTTTGATGCTGAAGACTTAAGCTGGAGCCCTGAGAAGTAAGCTCACAGAGGAAAGAGAAGCAAAAACCAGGAAGAGAGGAACCCTGAGCCCAGGAAGAAGCAAGCCCTGAGAAGAGAGGAACCCTGAACCCAGAGAGAAGCAAGACCCTGGAAGGGAGGGACCCAGGAAGCCTGAGCCCTCACAGACATCGGCAGTCATCTTGCTCCAACATGTGAAAATAGACTTTCATGACAGAAGTAACTTATGCTTTATGGCCTGGTACCTGTAAGCTCCTACCCCAAATAAATGCCCTTTATAAAACCAGCCAATTTCTGGTATTTTGCATCAGCACACCTTTGGCTGACTAATACAGTCACTATCATCTAGCAGTTTGATTTCCAGAGGTTCGGAATTCCCAGAACCAGTTTCTGTTTTCTTTGTGCCCAAAGATCATTTAGCATTTTGTTATAAGTTGCAAGCAGAAGCCAAGCCACATTCTCCAAGTTTACTTTGCAAAGTTCTTCAGCTAAATGCTCTGGTTCGTCATTTTCAAATCCTGCATTCCATAAAATACTAGAAGTTAATTTTGTTAAGTTATCTGCAACTTTAAAACACGGATCTCCTTTCCTCCAGTTTCCAATAATAGTTTCATCATTTACTTCTAAGGCATCATAAAAAGTGGATTAGAGTGGACTTATTGATATTCTATTCATGAACTATTATGATTAGTAATCAAAGAAAATGTGGCATTGGTGTGGAGAAAGTGGCCATGGTGGCTGCTGGGGGTAGGGAGGGGGAGGAAGAGATGAGATGTGGGGGCGTTTTTGGGATTTGGAGTTGTCCTAAAGGTGGTGCTGCAGGGACAGTTACTGGACATTGCATGTCCTCCCATGGCCCACTGGGTGGACTGTGGGAGAGTGTGGGCTATGATGTGGACCATTGACCATGAGATGCAGCAGTGCTCAGAGATGTATTCACCAAATAAAATGAATGTCTCATGATGATGGAGGAGATTGTTGTTATGGAGGGAGGGGTGGGGTGAGGGGGGTGGGGGGTATATGGGGACTTCATATTTTTTAATGAAATATTCAAAAAATTAATAAAGACAAAAAAAGTTCTTTTGCATCCATATTGCTATAAAAAGTCTCTTCAAAGCACTCTAGGTCTTTTCCATCAAGCATTTCATAATTCCTTCAAAAAATATCCCTTACCCATTTATAAAACAATTTTAGTATTTTGGTAATTTGGAAAAGCACTTCCCCACACCTTGGTACCAAATCCTGTATTAGTCAGCCAAAGGGGTGCTGATGCAAAATACCAGAAATCTCTTGGCTTTTATACAATGTACTCATTTGGGGTTGAAGCTTACAGTTTCCAGACCATAAAACATAAGTTACTTCCCTCACCAAAGTCTATTGCCACATATTAGGGCAAGATGACTCCAGACATCTGTCAAGAGTTCAGACTTCTTGGGTTCTTCCCTTCCCAGGGCTCCATTTCTCTCTGGGCTCAGGTGCACTGCTCACTCCACAAGGCCAGCTATAGATTATTAGGTGAATGATTTGTTTCTCTTCCTGAGGACTTCTCTCTTTCCTCACAATCAAGATCCTCTGTGTGCTTACTTATTGGGACTCCAGCTCAAGACTCCAGCATCAAAATTTCAACCTCCCCTCTCTGTGGTGTGTTTTTTCTGTGAGTCCCCACCCACCAAGGGGACAGGGACACAAGGTTCTACTGATGTGGCCCAATTAAAGCCTTAATCATTATTTCATCAAGCAATGTAAAAACTCTGAATCCAATATACTCTAATAGGCCTAGAGGGAAAGACCAGTTTACAAACATAATCCAATATTTCTTTTTGGAATTCATCAATAATATCAAATTGCTACAGACATATACAGAACATTACTCCCAAATACAACAGGATATACCTTCTTCTCCAGTGCACATAGATCATTCTCCAAGACAAATCACAAACTAGGTCACAGAATACTCTCAACAAACTCAGAAAAATTGAAATTATACAAGTAATTTCTCTGACCACAATGGAATGAAATTGTAAATTACTAGGGGACAGAGAACCAGAATAAACACAAAGAAATGGAAGTTAAACAACATACTCTGAGACTCTCATGGGTCAAGGAGCAAAGTGCAAAAGAACTCAGTAACTTCCTTGAAACAAATGAAAATGAGAACAAAACATGTCAAAACCAAACCAAATGGAGATAACCAACATAACTCAAAAATAAAATGCCAAAATTGGAATGCTTTTCATAAAGAACAGCTTAGAAAAAATGGACAAAAGACAGTATTTTGAAATCAATGATTTCACAAATATCCTTTTATATTTTCATAACTCTCTTTAGTATGTTAATTTCAGCAAGCATAGATAAGATAATCTAAGTATATTAAATGAATTAAAATTAAACCAAGGCCATAAAATTTTCAATGCCTAGCCACATTTATACTATTTAAGTAAAATATCCTTTCAAACTGCCAGGAGATATCCTGTGATTCTTTTCTCATCTTCTCAGTTAAATTTGGAGACAAGATATGCTCTGTAAGAGAGAATCTTCATCACCCATTTGTTTGAACACTGAACAGGTATTCTCCTCATGCCAGCTGTCTAGGATGACTACTATCACTCTGTCTTCCCCCAGCTGAATAAAAATCAGTTTCTGTCAAAAAAAGAAAGCAAACAAAAAACTATGAGACACAACAGAAGCAGTGATGAGAGAGAAATTAATAGCCATAAATACCTATTTTTAAAAAGAATGAACTAAAATCAAGACATAACTACACACTAGAGGAATATGAAAAAGGACAACAAACTAATCCCAAAACAAGCAGAAAGAAGGAAATAACAAAATTAGAGCAGAGCTGAATAAAACTGATCATTAAAAAAACAGCACTGGAAATTTTTAACAAAAACAAAGTTGGTACTTTGAAAAGATTGATAAAATTAACAATCCCTTAGCTAGACTAACAGAGAAAAAAGAGAGAAGATGCAAATAAATAAAAATTTTAAATGAGGGGGGTATCACCACTGATCATAAGAGTATCATAAGAAGATACTTTGAAAAATTGTATGCCAACAAGATGGATGACTTATATGAAATGGACAAATTTCTGGTAACACACAAGCAGCCTACTGTCATGAAAGGAAAAAACTGATGAACTCTTCAAACCAATTACAAGTAACAAGTTTGAATTAGTCATCAAAAACTGCCCTGCTAAGAACTTCCCAGGACAAGATGGTTTCACAGGTGATTTTACCAGTCATTCCAGAAAGAAACTAACACCAATCCTGCTTAAACTCTTTCAAAAAGTAGAAGTGAAGGGAACGTTGCCTAACTCAATCTATGATATCAACATCACCCTAATACTAAAGCCACAAAAAGATGCCACAAGAAAAGAAAGCTACAGACAAATCTCTCTAATGAAACTGGATGTAAAACACACAACAAAACCCCTCCTATTCACACTCAACAATGCATCAAATGAATTATACACCATGATCAAGTGGGTTCCATCCCTAGGATGCAAGGATGGTTCAACATGAGAAACTCAATCAATGTAATAAACCACATTAGCAGATCAAAAGAAAAAAAATCACATGATTATCACTATTGATACAGACAAAACATTTGACAAAACACAGCATTCTTGATAAAAACACTTCAAAAGATAGGAATAGAAGGAAACTTCCTCAACATGATAAAAGATATATATGAAAAGCCCACAGCTAGCATCATATTCAATGATGAAATCCTAAAGGTGTACCCTCTAAAATCTGGAACAAGACAAGGATGCAAATGTCACTGCATTTAATTAATATTATGTAAGAAGTATGTGGTCCAGCACTGAGGCAAGAAAAAAATATAAAATGCATCCAAATTGGAAAGGAAGAAGTAAAAATTTCACTGTTTGCAGATGACCTAATCCTATACATAAAAAATTCTGAAAAATTAACAACAAAGCTTTTAGAGCTGATGAACAAGTTCAGTAAAGTGGCAGGATATAAGATCTACATGCAAAAATCAGTGGCATTTCTGTATACCAATAATAAGCAATCTGAGAAAGAAATTAAGGAAAAAATTCCGTTTACAATAGCAACTAAAAGAAACAAATACCTGGGAATAAACAACTAAAGATACAAAGGATTTGTACACAGAAAACTACACAACATTGTTAAAGGAAATCAAAGAGGACCTAAATAAATGGAAAAATATTTGATGTTCATGGATTGGAATACTAAACATAATTAAAATGTTTGTATTACCCAAATTTATTTACAGATTTAATGCAATCCCAATACAAATTACAATAGCATTTTTTTACTGAATTTGAAAAACTAATTATGAAATTTATTTGGAAGACCTAGGGGCCCTGAATAGCAAAAAGCATATTGAAAAAGAAAAATGAAATTGAAAGAATCATGCTAACTCACTTTAAAGCATATTACAAATCTACAGTGGTCAAATAGATGGGACCTCCTCAAAATTAAAAATCTTTGCACTTCAAAGAAGTTTGTCAAGAAAGTGAAAAGGTACCCTACCCATTGGGGGAAAAAAGGGATAACCATTTATCTGATAAGAGCTTGATATCAAGCATATATAAAGAAATCTTAGGTACCAAAAATATGAACACAAACAATCCACTCAAAAATGGGCAGGAGATTGGAATAAATATTTTTCCAAAGAGAAAATAAAAATGGCTAAAAAGCACATGAAAAGATGCTCAACATCACTATTAGGGAAATGCAAATCAAAACTGCAATGGGATATCAGCTTACACCTATCAAACTGGCAGCTATTAAAAAAAACAGAATGACAAGTGCTGGTGGGAATGTAAAATGGTGCAACCATTGTGGAGGATGGCTTGGTGGTTCCTCAGAACTATAGAACTTCCATATGATCCAGTAATCCCACTGCTAGGTATATATCCAGAAGAATTGAAAACAGGGACACAAACAGATATATGCACACCAATGTCCATAGAAGCATTGTTCACTATTGCCAAAAGTTGGAAGCAAGCCAAGTGTCCATCAACAGATGAATGGACAAGCAAAATGTGATATGTACATGCAAAGGAATATTACTCAGCTTTAAGAAGGAATGAAAATATTGACACATGGGCCAACATGGATGAATCTTGAAGACCTTATGTTGAGTGAAGTAAACCAGTCACTAAAGAACATATATTACATGACCTCGCTGATATGACCTAAGCAAATTGAGCACACTCACACAACTAGAGTCTGAAAGATAGGTTACCAGGACACAGAAAGAGTAAACTGTGATGAGCCAATGTTGATAGTGATGCAGGGATGTGAGTAGGGTCAAATGTACTGGAATGGGAGGGGGACCAGGGTGGTGGGGTTGGGTTTGACTATCCATGGATCTGGGGGGAGGGTTGGAGGAAAGAACAAGTGATCTCTGGGGACTTGTACATCTGTGGTTAAAACTACAATGGTGGGAAGGTTCTTTAGGCAAATATGGAGTTATTGGTGCAAGGCACACTTGGGGCATGCTTCTATGTAATATGAAAGTGTCCATCTTGTTATAGGGTGTTATCTCAGTGGGAGGAGACCCACACAATAAAAAGAAAATATTAAACTTCCAGCATGAAGAATCCTGCTAGGTTTTCAAATAGAAGTACAAGAATCTTTCAAGAACATAGGCAGTGCCTTATGAATGAAGATGAGCAAATATGTCAAGCCCTTAATAGTAATGTATGTGACTATGAACCTTATTCTTCAAAAATTGCAATCTAGTGGTTACCATGGTTTCCAAGGAGAAGGGAAGGGATGGATGTAGAATGGGTCATTTTTAGGGCACTGGAATAGTTCTGCAAGATCTTGCAATGACAGACAAAGGCCTTTATGCATTTTGTTAGAACTTATATGAGTGTATGGTACAGAATGTGAACCATAGTGTAAACCATTGTTCAACTTTAGTGGCAATGCTTCAATATGTATTCATCAATTGTATCAAATGTACCATACTTATATAAGATGTTATTAATAGGGGAATATGTGGGGGGGGGGTATATGGGAATTCCCTATATTTTCTCTGTGACTTTTCTCTTACCTAATGTGAAAAAAAGTGAAAAAAAAATAAGACAGTGGGGGAACATACAGGAGGAATTGCCACTGTACATAAAAGATAGACCTTACAGGAATGAAAGACACAATGCAAAAACATTTTTTAGTTTATATATAGAGAGAGAGCTGTATTTTTTTATTTTGTTTTTTGTTGTTGTTGTTGAATTTATTTATTTGGGTTTGTTTGGGGGAAGGTTTTAGATTGCATAAGAGATACAACTGTGGCAGGGGAGGGTCACTGATGTGAGCTGTCAGTGGTGGGGGGATGTGTGGGGAGGGTACACCTGGACATGCCTTTATGGAATATGAATGTATTCAAGTGGTAATAGGGTATGGTCTCAGAGGATGAAGACCCATACAATAACCAAAAGAATATTGAATTCCCTTACTGGAGAACCCTGCTACATTATCTGATAGAGTGGCAAGAATCCCTGAATTACATGTGCAGTGCCTAGTGAAAGGGGATTTTGATTTTGAAGCTTGTATTTGTGGTAAATTCCTGATCAATTAGAAACTAGCATAACTTAGGTTTCCTACTTGTTGTGATTTTTTTTATTAAATTATATTTTAAAAATAATTTCACTTAGATTTTTCATTTTATTAGTATTCTGGCTTTTTATTGTTTTATTGTTTCTGGTTATACCCTCCTTCCCATTTCAAATAATGTGTATTTGTCTTCTCTCTACCTTATCAGCATTGCCAAATTTGGAAAACTTAATGATCTCTTCAAAAATTCCATTCATACTGTTTATTTTTACTGATTCCACCTCCTGTTTTCTTTACCTTAATTTTGTATTGGTTTCTAGATTCTTAAATAGAATACTTGATTATTTTTATTCTTACATGTTAGTAAAACTATTCATAGCTAAACATTTTGTTCTGAATATAGCCTGGTGATGTGTTGTCATTGTTTTCATAAACATGACAAGAAACTTTCTATATATTAAAAACTATAAAATACTTAACTATTCTCTCATTTTTTGCTTGGAAGTTAGTTCCATTCTTTTAAATAATTATAAATAGTGCTATTTTGTTTAAAATACTACCTTTCTTGATATATTAATTATAAAATTTTGAAAACTTCATAAAAGCTAAAGATACACTTTACACTAAAGAATCTAGAATATACCTCTTATTTGGTATTCTTAAGTCTCTAATTGAGTTGTTACACCATTATTGTTTCTTTTCATAGCACTAAAATATATTTTTATTAATTGCCAAAGGAAAACATCACCATCTGCTTAGAGTCAATGACCTGCAACACTAATTATAGTACATGACAGACATAGTTAAACAGGGAGTAATATTAATGCTTTTGTGTGTTCACTGCTGTGAGACGGCCTTAGGCTTTCATTTTAGAGGAGAAGATCTCTTCTGTTGCCTTTGAAAATTATATTGATTTTACTGATAGATTAATGAAAGTTTTATTTGACACCATGTATCACTACATAGGAAAAGAATTTAACCATATACTTCATAAAATTCTTGTAGAAAAGATAATGAAATGATGTGTAGGCTTTGAGGTAGACAATAACCAGTTATAATATCCAATGATAATTACAGGGTATAGTGAGAAAATTAGTATCATGGAGGAATAGTGCTAGGAACCTCACATATGCTTATCAGTACCCAAGCCTGTAACTTATCAAAGAAGTTTATGCAGAAATAACCAAGAATATACATGCATATGTCATTTCTTCTTCTTCTTTGCAGTAGCATGAGGTTCACTGTGACCCTAAGCAGACTGCCCTATAATAAGGGCTAATACTCTAACTATAGATTTGTCATATGACCCAGCAATTCCACTGCTGGGTATACATCCAGAAGAACTAAAAATAAGGACATGGACCAAATATACACACCAATGTTCATAATGGCATTATTCACCATTGCCAAAAGTTGGAAATGCCCATCAACAGATGAATGGATAAACAAAACGTGGTATATACATACAATGGAAAACTACTCAACTGTAAGAAAGAGTACAATACTAACACATGGGATAACATGGATGAATCTTGAGCACCTTATGTTTAGGGAAGCAAGCCAGGCATTAGAGAACAAATACTACATGACCTCTCTGATAGGAATTAAGCAAAATGAGCCATTTTAGAGAACTAGAGCCTAGAAGACAGGCTTACAGGAAATGGGGGGGGGGGGAGAGGAAGGTTATGAGGCAATGCACACCTGGGCATATCCTGGGGAGCTCTGCTACATTCCGCAATGCAACAGCAACAATCCTTCAAGTGCAGGAGCAATGACCAGTGAAGAAGGATCATCCAACAATGGGCCCTTGATACTCATGACTATGCTTTTATGAGCCTTTTGCACTTAGAATATCAACTTGGCCTAGTGTTGCAGGGTGCCTAAGAGTTACCTCCTGAAAGACTCCAGGTTGCTAAAATGTGGCCATTCTCTAAGCCAAACTCAGCATATAAATACGTTACCTTCCCCCCCAGCATGAGACATGACTCCTAGGGATGAGCCTCCCTGACACTGAGGAATTACTAAGAAGCACCGGCTGGTAATGCGACTGGAAAAAGACTTTGAGTAAAAGGGGGAAATATTAAAGACAAATGAGTTTATATGGCTAAGAGAATTCAAAATGTGTTGGGAGGTCATCAGAGGGTTTGCACTTATGCACACTTCAACAGGATCTCATAGAGAGCCAAAGTAGATACTACCCAATATAATGGTGCTCCTGAGGGCTATGAAGACACTCAGGTCGTATGGTTATGGCAGATGGCTCTGGAGTTTGGTGCCTTGACAGTGGGCCCTACTTTGGAATTTGTGCCTCAAAGTATGATGGAGTTGGATTCAGATGTGACTTCTCTACACATGCCTCTTCTATCCCTTTTACTGAACCTGTGGTTGGTGTCTGCAAGCAGGGAAGTCCCATCTATCAGCCATATGGCATGGAAGCCCCCTCTCTATAAAGAGGTGGAGTGGGCATCAACATCACAGAGTTCTCAGTATTGGGGAATAAAATATGGACTAGACTGGACTTACTGATATTCTACTATTGAATTATTGTAACTCTACCAATGGAAGAAATAATATCATTGATGTAGAGATGGTGGGCACTTGAGTTGCTGAAGGCAGGGAGAGGGAAATGGTAAATACAAATGAGTTTTTATGGTTAAGAGATTTCAACGTGAGTCAGGAGGTCATTCCAGAGGCTATCCTTAGGCAAGTTGCAGTAGGATCTCATTGACTGCCACAGCTTCAAATAGCAGGGCTCCTGAGGGCTCTAGAGATATCCAGACAGTATAAGCAGGGCAGACAGCTCAGGAATTCAGCACCATGTCAATGGGCCTTATTTTGAAATTTATGCTCCTCAGTGTAACAAAGTTAGACTCATTTATAGGTTCTCTACAACTGACTCTTCTGTCCCTTTCACTTGAATCTATAATTAGCACTGTACTTCATAAATTTATGTCCCAGAAATTTAGATCTTTGATCCACCTATGTGCCAGTTGAGCCCTGAATTTCAGCAGAGTTGCAACATCTACTCTCCTGCTGTAACATGGAGGCATTTTGGGGACTTGGAGTTGTCCTGAATGATGTTGCAGAGACAGATGCAGGACATTATATATCCTACCATAACCCACTGAATGCACTGTGAGAGAGTGTAAATTACAATGTAAACTATAATCCATTCTGTATAGCAGTACTCCAAAATGTGTACATGAAATGCAACAAAAGTACCACAATAATGAAAGAAGTTGTTAATGTGGGAAAAGTGGGGGTGTGGGGAATGGGACATATGGGAATCTCCTTTATTTTTCAATGTAACATTTTGGGTGATCTATGTATCTTTTAAAAATATTTTTTAAAATTACAAAAAAAAATAAGGACTAATACTGAAAATGTTATCAACCTTAGTGAGTGTCAGGAACTGTTCTAAATCTAAATCTCATACATGCACATCTCATTTAATCTTCAGGATAACACTATATTATATTTCCATTAATATGATGAAGACATTAATTAATATATCCTCCCACTGCAAGTATTTAGAAGTTCTGGATAAAATAATATGAAAATACATTTAAAAAGAAATCATTCAGCTAATAAGAAAATAAGTGAAAACTCTGTGTGGCAGGTAGTAAAAGGATGGTAAGTGCCCAAGTCCCCATTCTGGGGAGTTCTGTTGTATTCTCTAATAGGACATTAAGAATCCCCCAGAGTACGAGGGCAATGTCTAGTGAAGGAAGACAGACATTATGCTGGGCCTTTGACATTGATTATTATACTTATGAACCCTTTCTTGTGAAATTGAAGCTTAGCACAGTATTACACACTGCCTAAGAGTTTCCTTGTGAAAGCCTCCTTGTTGCTCAAAAGTGGACTTTCTCTAAGCCAGACTTAGGATATAAATGCACACTACCTTCCAACAAGCATGGGGCATCATTCCTGGGGATGATCTTTCCTGGCAATGAGGGATTATCATGAGGCACCAACTAGCAGTGCATCTGGAAAAAGACCTTGACCAAAAGAGGGAAATAGTAAATGACTTTTTTTAATTCTTTTTTTTTGTCTTTATTTTTTTAATGTTACATTAAAAAAATATGAGGTCCCCATATACCCCCACCCCCTTCACCCCACTCCTCCCCTCATAACAACAACCTCCTGAATCATCGTGAGACATTCATTGCATTTGGTGAATACATCTCTGAGCACTGCTGCACCTCATGGTCAGTGATGCACATCATAGCCCACACTCTCCCACAGTCCACCCAGTGGGCCATAGGAGGACATACATAGGTCCACCCAGTGGGCCATAGGAGGACATAACTGTCCCTGCAGCACCACCCAGGGCAACTCCAAGTCCCGAAAATGCCCCCACATCACATCTCTTCCTTCCACTCCCTACCCTCAGCAGCCACCATGGCCACTTTCTCCTCAACAATGCCACATTTTCTTCTATTACTAATCACAATAATTCATGAATAGAATATCAGTAAGTCCACTCTAATCCATACTCTATTCCTCCATCCTGTGGACCTTAGAATGGTTGTGTCCTCTCCACATCTATATCACGAGGGGGCTTAGATTCCACATGGATGCTGGATGCAATTCTCCTGCTTTCAGTTGTAGGCACTGTTGGCTCCCTGATGTGGTGGTTGACCTTCTTCACCTCTATGTTAGCTGAGTGGGGTAAGGCCAATAAACAAATGACTTTTTAATGGTTAAGAAATTTCAAAGTAAGTCAGGAGGGCATTCCAGAGGTTACATTTATGCATTTCTCAGCAGGATCTCATTGACTGCCACAATAAACAGTGCCTCAAATAACAGCTCCTGAGGGGTCTAGAGATATCCAGAACTGTGAACAGGGCAGACAGCTCTGGAATTTGACATCCTGTCAGCAAGCCTTCCTTTGGAATTTATGCTCCCCAGTGTAACACATTTAGACTAATTTATAGGTTCTCTACAAATGGCTCTTCTACCCCTTATATTTGAACCCATAATTAGCATTATACTTGATAAATGTATGTCACAGAGACCTAAATCTTTGGTCCATCCATGTGCCAGTTGAACCCTGAATTTCAGCAGAGCTCCAACACCTACTCTCCAGTTCATTGGACTCACCCAGGACAACTAACAAGGAAATGATGATGGACAATTCCCATCCCAATGAGCAGTGTATTGCTACTGCAAGAAAGATTGCTAAATTCATCTGCCCCATGGGATCTAAGCCTCTCAATTAGAAGCAGAGTGGGCATCACCAACCCAAAATCCTCAAGATTAGGGAATGAACAATGGATTAAGGTAGACTTTTTATTATTCTACCATAGATATTATTCTACTAAAGACTGATTATTATTCTAGCAATGGAAGAACTCTTACCATTGATGTAAAGTCAGTGACCACCAGAGGTTCTGAGGGATGGGAGAGGGAAGAATAGGTGTAATATGGGGGCATTTTTGGTACATTGAATTAGTCCTGCATGACACTGCAGTGATGGATATAGGTCATTGTATATTTTGTCACAACCTACAAAATTGTGGTTGGACAGAGTATAAACTATAATGTAAACTGTAATCCATGGTTAGTAGCAATGCTTCAATATGCGTTCATCAATTGTAACAAATAAACCATACTAATGAAGGATGTTGTTAATGTGGGAAATTGTGGGGGGGGGCATGGGGCATATGGGAATCCCTTATAGTTTTTATGTAGTATTTATGCAATCTAAAACTTCTTTAAGAATAAAAAAAAATTACTTATATATTTTCAAAAGAGGCAGCTACCCTACCTCTACATGAGTTAAGCATGAGATTTCATTAGGCTAAATAACTAACATTTATTCATTCCATTGTTTATAACATATATGTAACTCTGGTTTTTATTTCTCTTTTTGATGAATTCTATATTTTTGTAACAGTGAAAGGAGCGATACAATCTTTTTGTACCTGGGGAGGCTGACAGTCTGGTTTGATGCATATATATATATATATTTTTAAGATGCTTAGATTACATAAATGTTATATTAAAAATATAGGGGATTGGGGGTGGAGCCAAGATGGCATCAGAGTAAGGAGCTCCTGGAGTCAGCTCCTGAAACAGGGCAGTTGGTGGTCACCCAGAGCTACCTAAAGCATATTTTGGAGGATCCAGGAGACCAGAGGAGTATCCTGCAACATCCTTGACAGTGTGGAAGGAGAAGAATATCCATCTACACAGAGGAATCATGAGTAGAACACTGGATGCTGCGGAGGTCGGTGCCTGTGGCGTGCAAGCCACCTCAGGAACTATTCCATGGTTCGAGTTGAAGTTCCATCTCCCCCAATAAAAACATGAGGAAAACACGGTGTGGCACCGACTTCAGGTACTGATTAGTGGATTCAGTGGGCTGAAGTAGAATCCTAGGAACAACTAAACTTTGAGCCTGTCCGGGTCAGAGGGAAGCCAGTGGCCATCATTCTGACTCCGCCCCCGGCAGGAGGGGAAGCTGTGCTGACTGAAAATCACAGTGCTTGTGAGGACTGGCTTCTTTCCACCCAGGATGGATTGCAGATCTAGCCTAAACCCCTGTCCCACCTCTGGCAAGGAGGAAGCTGGGGAGACCTGCACCACCTCTCTGAGAAGCTACAAGCCACACTGCGAGGCTGGTGCCCATTCTACCTTAGCAGCACAAGCTGCCTCAGGAGCTATTCTGTGGCTGGAGCTGGAAGCTCCATTTCTCATAAACAGTGGAGGAAGAGACACATGTCCAGTGACTGCAGCTACTGATTAGTGGACTCAGCTGCCTAAAATATAATCCTAGAGCCAGCTAGGGTCTGAGCCTGTCCAAGTGGAAAAGAGTCCAGTAAATGCCATCTTGACTCTGCCCCCGGCATGAGGGGGAGCCTGGCTGACTGAAACCCAGTGAAGTTAGGGACAGGCTCTTTCCACTAAGATCAGATTGCAGCCCCAGCCTAGGCTCCAGCTGCACCTCCAACAGAGAGGTAGCTGTCGGGACCTGCACCAGGCTCTCCAGGCAGTGCTCTCCGCCGGCAGAGGCTTGCTGCAATCAGTTCACAATAGGTTGTTTTGAAGGGAAGGCAGCACAGAACTTTACAAAATAAAGGTCAGAGAGAGAGACACAAGAGAGGAGATAAAGATGGGGACTCACAGCTTTTGGAACTGAGAGCCTTGACCCTAGTTTCCACCTCGTATTTACTGGAAACTATCAAGCAGCCATTTGCTATTAGAACTGCAACATCATTTATAATAGGGAACAACAGCAACATCTACAATAGAATAGGTGTAACATTTACAATAAGGAACAGGTAAGCCAGTTTCCCATATTTCCCCCTTTTTGTTTTTACAGTCTATGCAAATGACGTTTCACTGATTAACAAATCTTCCTGCATGATATTTTCACTTTTAGGTTTGAACAATACTCATTAAATTTTTTTCTCAATACATTCAGTCCCAGGATTGTTTAAACTTAAAAAAGAGATTTATATATTCAACAAGGTACAGATATATATCACTTAAAGTTCATCAAATCACTTAAGTACACAATGTTTCATTATCAAAGTTCTGATTCATATTCAAGCATTTTATACATAATCCATAACTGCAACAAGAAACAATAAGACTTCTAACCAACAGACATTTAATAAATAGACTTTCATTTCTTATGGGCTTAAGATTCCCAACTAATAAGGCTATATAGGCCAGTACTCAATAATAGTGCTGGCGGTAATACAAAAGAACTTGAGGGTGGAAGCAAGATGGTCGCTGAGTGAACTTGCCTTGAGATTTCTACTGGGAAGAAACGGCTGGGCACGGCTGGAGGTTCTCCCAGGTGGAGCTTTTTCGGGATTTTTGCAGGGCAGGAAGTGTCTGGACATTGATTTGGTGGAAAGGTGCGCCAGGAAACACCTCACATTTGCTGAGGTTTTCTCAACCTCCACTGCCTCATTTCTATGTAAACTGATTTAGGCTACCTACACTATCCTCTTTCCTCTACATCTTGATATCTGCCATCATCTACTGTCTCTCCTATATTCCACCTCCCACCTCCCTTTCTTTGATCCACAAAGTGTCTAAGCCTTAATTTCTAATACCTTTGTTTTGTTTTCTGTCTGTTATCCACTCTTGAAACTATTACCTTTCTTTTCTTTTTTTCCTCTCTCACGAAAACAATAGCTTTTTAGCTCATACCATATTCCTCCCATATTCAATCATCTACCTCATAATAGGTACTCTACCTACTGCTATAACTCTACAAAATTTACATGAATCTAACCTCCATCCTCCCAGATCTCATATTCTTGCTTGGTTAACATATATCACCAATACTACTTTACACTTTTCCCTTGCTTACACAATTGCCTTTCCCCAGCACTAATACTTTCCTTTAAAGTGAACTTAACCAACAACAAGAAATTAGAATAAGAAGAACAAAGTGACAAAGAGAAGATATAACACTTACGCAAAAACAACAGCTAATTAATCCCCAAGAGTAGACAAAGAAGCTAAGGAACTGATTAAATCCGTCAAGATTAAATAATGACCAGAAAGCAACAAAAATCTACAAACCAAACCAATAATCAGGAAAACATGGCTGAATCCAATCAACAAACCAAAAATCAGGAAGGGGAGCAGAACTTTGCACAAGCAATGAAAGATCTCAGAACATTTGTCACCGACAAATTTGATGAAGTAATGAAAGAGGTTAACAACATGAAGACATCACTTGGAGGGGAAATTGCAGACATACGCAAAAAGATAACAGATATGATGGGAATGAACACCACAGTTCAAGAAATCAAAAATACACTTGCAGCAAATATCAGCAGACTAGAAAAGGCAGAGCAGAGAATTAGTGATGTGGAAGACAGTACATCAGAAATCAAACAGATAGTAGAAGGGGTCGATAAAAAGATAGAAAAAAATCCAGCTAGGACTTAGGGACCTGAATGACAATGCAAAATGCTCAAACATACGTATTATAGGCATTCCAGAAGGAGAAGAAAAGGGAAAGGGATCAGAAGGAGTGTTGCAGGAAATAATGGCTGAAAACTTCCCAAATCTACTGAAAGAGACAGATGTACATATCCAAGAAGCACAGCACACTCCACTGGTCATAAACCCCAACAAGCCCACCCCAAGACATATACTTGTCAAATTATCCAATGCTCAAGACAAAGAGAAAATTCTAAAAGCAGCAAGAGAAAAGAAAACCATCACATACAAGGGAAGCTCCATTAGATTAAGTGCTGATTTCTCATCTGAAACCATGGAGGCAAGAAGGCAGTGGTATGATATAGTCAAGGTAGTAAAGGAAAAAAATTTCCAACCAAGAATACTCTATCCAGCTAAACTAGCATTCAAACATGATGGAGAGTTCAAAATATTCGCAGACAAACAGAAACTGAAAGAGTATACCAACAAGAAACCTCCCCTTCAAGAAATTCTAAAGGTAGTTCTGCAGGAAGAAAGGAAAAAACAGGACGGGCAAAGTTGGAGGAGAGTATAAGAGCAACAACAACAACAACAACAACAAAAAGACAAAAAGAGAAGGGAAAAAAATACAAACAAAATATGACAAACACAAATCCAGTCAAAATATGGCTAACACAAATAATTCCTTGAAAGTAATAACACTGAATGTCAATGGATTAAACTCACCTATCAAAAGATTCAGACTGGGACATTGGATAAGGAAATATGATCCTTCCATGTGCTGTCTACAAGAGACACATCTTAGACCCAGAGATACATGGAGATTGAAAGTGAATGGTTGGAAAACAATCTTACGAGCAAACAATAACCAAAAAAAGGCAGGAGTAGCTATATTAATATCAGACAAAATAGACTTTAAATGTGAAACAATTGTGAGAGACAAAGAAGGATACTACATTTTAGTGAAAGGGAAAATCTGTCAAGAAGATCGAACAATCATAAATATTTATGCTCCTAACAAGGGCGCCTCTAAATACATGAGGCAAACGCTGGAAAAACTAAGTGAAACAATAGATGCATCTACAATTATAGTGGGGGATTTTAATACACCACTATCAACTCTGGACAGAACATCTCAAAAGAGAATCACTAAAGAAAAAAAACATTTGAAGAGTATATTAGAGGAGCTGGATCTAATAGACATATATAGATTATTACACCCAAACACAGCAGGATATACATTTTTCTCAACCACACATGGATCATTCTCCAAGATAGATCATATGCTAGGCCACAAAGAAAGGCTGAATGAATTCAGAAAGATTGAAATCATACAAAACAATATCTCTGACCACAGTGGAGTCAAGCTGGAAATTTGCAAGGGACAGAAGCCCAGGTTTCACACCACGATTTGGAAATTAAACAGCAACACTCTTAGAAAAACAGTGGGTCAAAGAGGAAATCTCAAAAGAAATCAATGACTACCTTGAAACAAATGATAATGAGAACACAACATACCAAAATTTATGGGATGCAGCAAAAGCAGTACTGAGAGGGAAATTTATAGCCATAAACTCATATATCAAAAAAGAAGAAAGCAAAAATTGAAGAGCTAACTGCACATTTGAAGGAATTAGAAAAACAACAACAAAGTAACCCAACAGGAAAAAGAAGGAAGGAAATAACAAAGATAAGAGCAGAACTAAATGAAAAAGAAAATAAGAAAGCACTTGAAAAGATAAACAAGACCAAGAGCTGGTTTTTTGAGAAGATTAACAAAATTGACAAACCTTTAGCGAGACTAACAAAGAAAAAAAGAGAGAAGGTGCAAATACACAAAATAAGAAATGAGAAAGGCAATATCACCACTGACCCCACAGAAATAAAGACTATCATAAGAGGATACTTTGAAAAACTATATTCCAACAAAAATGACAATCTAGAGGAAATGGACAAATTCCTAGAAACACATAAGCAGCCCATATTGACAAAGGAAGAAATTGATGATCTTAAAAAACCAATCACAAGCAGAGAGATAGAATCAGTTATTAAAAATATCCCAACTAAGAAGAGCCCAGGGCCAGATGGCTTCACAGGTGAATTCTACAAAACATTCCGGAAAAAACTGACACCAATCCTGCTGAAACTATTCCAAAAAATTGAAACAGAAAGAACATTACCCAACTCCTTCTATGATGCCAACATTACCCTAGTACCAAAGCCAAACAAAGACATCACAAGAAAGGAAAATTACAGACCAATTCCTCTAATGAACCTAGATGCAAAAATACTTAACAAAATACTTGCTAATCGTATTCAACAACACATTAAATGAATTATACACCACGACCAAGTGGGATTCATCCCAGGTATGCAAGGATGGTTCAACATAAGAAAATCAATCAACGTAATACACCATATAAACAGATTGAAGGGAAAAAATCACATGATTATATCTATAGATGCAGAAAAAGCATTTGACAAAATACAGCACCCTTTCTTGATAAAAACACTCCAAAAGATTGGAATACAAGGAAATTTTTTGAACATGATAAAGAGTATATACGAAAAACCTAAAGCCAACATTGTTTACAATGGAGAAATCCTAGAATCCTTCCCTCTAAACTCAGGAAAAAGACAAGGATGCCCATTGTCTCTGCTCCTATTTAACATTGTCTTAGAAGTACTTGCTCGAGCACTGAGGCAAGAACCAGATATAAAAGGCATTCAAATTGGAAAGGAAGAAGTCAAAATTTCATTATTTGCAGATGACATGATCCTATACATAGAAAACCCTGAGAGATCTACAACAAAGCTTCTAGAACTCATAAATGAGTTTAGTAAAATCAAAGGTTATAAGATCAATGCGCAAAAATCAGTAGCATTTCTGTACACCAATAATGAGCAAGATCAGGAGGAAATGAAGAAACAAATACCATTCACAATAGTAAATAAAAAAATCAAATACTTAGGAAGAAATTTAACCAAAGAGGTAAAAAACTTATACACCGAGAACTATATAAGACTGTTCAAGGAATCAAAGAAGACCTAAATAAATGGAAGAATATTCCTTGTTCATGGATAGGAAGACTGAATATTATTAAGATGTCTATCCTACCAAAACTGATCTACACATTCAATGCAATCCCAATAAAAATCAACACAGCCTTCTTTAAGGAACTAGAAAAACTAACTATGAAATTTATTTGGAAAGGAAAGAGACCCCGAATAGCCAAAGACATACTGAAAAAGAAAAACGAAATTGGAGGAATCACACTACCTGACTTCAAAACATACTACAAAGCTACAGTGGTGAAAACAGCATGGTATTGGCATAAGGAGAGACACACAGACCAATGGAATCGAATTGAAAGCTCTGATATAGAACCTCACATATATACCCACATAATATTCGATAAAGCCACCAAACCCTCTCAACTGGGAGAGAGTGGCCTATTCAACAAATGGTGTCTGGAGAACTGGATAGCTATATGTAGAAGAATGAAAGAGGATTACCATCTCACACCTTATACAAAGATCAACTCAAGATGGATCAAAGACCTAAATATAAGAGCCAAGACCATAAAAACCTTAGAAAGCAGTGTAGGGAAACATCTACAGGACCTTGTAATAGGAAATGGATTCATGAATATCACACCTAAAGCACGAGCGGCAAAAGAACTAATAGATAAATGGGACTTCCTCAAAATTAAAGCCTTCTGCACCTCAAAGGAGTTTGTCAAGAAAGTAAAAAGGGAGCCCACACAGTGGGAGAAAATATTTGGCAACCATATATCTGATAAGAAACTTATAACTTGCATATATAAAGAACTCCTATATCTTGAAAATAAAAAGATAAACAACACATTTAAAAAATGGGAAAAAGATTTAAACAGACACTTCTCCAAAGAAGAAATACAAATGGCTAAAAAGCACATGAAAAAATGCTCCAAATCTCTAGCTATCAGGGAAATGCAAATCAAAACTACAATGAGATACCATCTTACACCCATAAGATTGGCAGCTATGAAAAACACAGAAGAATACAAATGCTGGAGAGGATATGAAGAAAGGGGAACACTCATCCACTGCTGGTGGGAATGCAGAAGGATACAACCATTCTGGGTGACTGTATGGCAGTTTCTCAAAAAACTAGCCATAGATTTGCCATATGACCCAGCAATACCACTGCTGGGTATATACCCAGCAGAACTGAAAACAAGGACGCAAACCAATATATGTACACCAATGTTCATAGCAGCATTGTTCACTATTGCCAAAAGTTGGAATCAACCCAAATGCCCATCAACAGATGAGTGGATCAATAAAATGTGGTATATACACACAATGGAATACTACTCGGCTGTAAGAACAAATACACTACAAACACACGTGATAACATGGATGAATCTTGAGAATCTTATGTTGAGTGAAGCAACCCAGGCATTGAAGGACAAATACTACATGACCTCAATGATATGAAATAAGCAAGCTGCCTCAGAGAGCAAGAGACTGAATGATAGGCTTACAGGAAATCAGGGGGTGGAGGAAGGATGTGAGCCGACGTCTGCAGGGGTGGAATTTATGACGAGCTGGTGGTAAGCATGAACACAAAGAAGAGATAAAATGGGGGCAAGGGGTTGCCTTTGGGAGGGGCTTTTCGGGTTTGAGGGTGGCTGGGGATGGGCGGATGGGTAATATTGCCCAAAGTGGGGGGAGGGAGGGGTAGCATACATACATAGGAGAGTGTCAGGTGTTGGTGGAGAGTAAAATGCCGAGAAAATCATATCGAAATATAATTAAGAGGGTTACCTGTTTAGAATGTTCGGAGGGGATGGTCCGATGCGGGACGGGCTCCTGAGGAATGTCTGAATGCTCATTTTGCCAGAGTGGGTGGCACCATTGGGTAGAGACCCAAGTAGTGAGAGTGGGGGTGGACCCACATCCTGGGGAGAACTAATGCCATCAAATAGAGGGAACTGTATCTCTCGAGAGAAAGGGTGGCTCCCAGGGCATTGGGGCAGTTGAGCAAGTTAGGCCCTGAACACTATTCCAACTATCTCTAGACGTGGCTCCTCGGGAAACGGAGGTTGGCTGTCACTGTGGGCACCAAGGTGGATGGGAAAATGGATGTTAAATGTGTGGAACCAAGGTAAATGGGGGGTAAGAGAGGAGTTTCACGAGAGTACACAAGGATGGATATAAAACATGTAATATTACACCATAACATATAGGAGATGACAGACTGATAATGTAAACCATAATGTAAAACATAGGATAACTAAAAACTTAGAAAACTGTGTATCCTAAAGTAAGCACCACAATATAAGCACAGATGTCACCTTGTTTGAAAGCTATTGTCTCAGACTCTGTACATCACTTTAAGTAAATATGATGTGAATAGGGTGTAAGAGTATCGCTGTGGAAGGGAAAAGGTTTTGTGGTGGATGTGTGGGAGTGCTGTATATTATATATATATGAATTGCTGTGGTCTAGGGCTCTTGTGAAGAGAAGTTCAATAATTAGGGGGAAAAAAAAAAGAAAAAGATAGGATGTAGATTTTTTTTCCAAGTCAACACATATTCTATATCTAACCTTTAAACCCATCGCTATATGCCATTTTGCTAGTAAGGGATCCTGACATTATATTGGGCTTCAATTTTCAGGAAGTTCTGGATCACAGAGTGATGGAGGAATATGGTATAGGATACTATTGACAGGTGATATATGGCTGACAGGGAGCTATACAGGACATATGTCCAGGGTCCATGGTAATGTTTGGATATACTCATAATGGCAACAATTAAAAACTACAGCTGGGGGGGTACTGGGTTCCTGGCTGTCATGGTCAGGTTCTCTGTCGTGGTCCCTAGGGGAACAGCGACAGTCTCCCAAGTGCAGTGGCAAGGACCGGGAAGGAAAGAGGGTCCAACAGTGAGCCCCTGATGCTAATGACTATGCTTGTGAGCTGATATGCCTGAAATAAGAACAAGGCCTAGAGCAGCATTGTGCCTGGGAGTTTCCTCCTGACAGCCTTCATGTTGCTCAAATGTGGCCAGTCTCGAAGCCAAACTCAGCATGTAAATGCAATGCCTTCCCCCCAGCGTGGGACATGACACCTGGGGATGAGCCTCCCTGGCACCGAGGGATCACTATCAACTACCAACTGATGATGCAACTGGAGAATGACCTTGAATGGAAGATTCAATGCAGATCAGCAGAATATCCCTGTCTACATAAAATAACCTGACTTTAAAATGCTGTTTGACCTAATCTAAGGGGGAAATGGAAAGGAGAAATGAGTTTATATGGCTACGAGTCTCTAAAAAAGAGTCTGGAGGCTGTCAGAAGGATTGCCCTTATGCACAACTGAACAGAGTCTAAGAGACAGATAAAGTAGATAAATCCCCAGATATTGGTTCCTTTGAGGGCTAAAGAGGCCCATGGGTGCTATGATCATGGCAGATGGGATTAACTGCCATGTCAGATGGCCCTTCTTTGGAGCTGGTGTTTATGCATGATGAATCTGGACTCAGATGGGATCTCTCTTCTTAAGACTTTCATGCTACTGTACTGGAGTTGTAGTTGGTGTTGGGGCTTAAGATATATTTAGGGGATCTGAATCTCTGGACTGACAATGTGATAGCCAGGCCCTGAGCCTCAACAGACTCCAGCACCTACAATCTGATTTATTGGACTCACCTCACTCAGCTAAGATGGAGTTGAAGAAGGACAACCACCACACCACGGAGCCTAGAGTGCCTACAACTGAAAGCAAGAGGATTGCATCCAGTATCCATGTGGAATCTGAGCCTCCTCTTGACATAGAGGTGCAATGGACACAACCAATCCAATGTCCACAGAGAAAAGGTGGCATTGGAGTGGGAAAAGTGGACATGGTGGCTAATGGGTATGGGGAATGACAGGAAGAGACGATATGTGGAGGTGTCTTAGGGACTTGGAGCTGCCCTGGATGGTGCTTCAGGGGCAATCACCGGACATTATAAATCCTCACAGGGCCCACTGGATGGAATGGGGGAGAATATGGGCCATGATGTGGACCATTGACCATGAGGTGCAGAGTGCCCAGAGACGTACTTACCAAATGCAATGGATGTGTCATGATGATGGGAATGAGTGTTGCTGGGGGGGGAGAGGTGGGGTGGGGGTGGTGGGGTTGAAGGGGTCCTCATATATTTTTTTGTAATGTAATATTTTTACAAAATCAATTTTAAAAATTTTTAAAAATTAAAAAAATAAAATAAAAACTGAAAAAAAATAATAGTGCTGGCTACATCAAATTCACAGGCTAAGTCATTACAGAATCCATTAACATGAGAAAACATTGTAGGTATCAAATATAGCAGAGAGTATAGTTTTGTCTTACATATAACATATAAGAATTTGATTGAGCAGCAGGGACTTTACAGCTTGTCCCAATTGTTTGCCTCTTCCAGGCCCTTAAAATACCATCGTCTCTGATGTTTTTTAGTAGGGTCACTGCCACAGGTTTCTTCTATGCAGCCTGATTCATTGCCATCAGCCCAGGGCAGAAAGCCTTGAAGAACTGCAAAAGTCCATTGCTGACCTCTTCACACAGATTTTGCACTTTATGTATCCCTTCAGGCTTGTTTTACTTTTACAAAACACATCTTACTGAATGCTACCACAATACTTTTACAACTTGCTATATGCACACTAGTTTTGTCCCACATATCTCCATATTAACCATTTTATTTTAGGACAAAATACACCTTATAACATTTCAGTTAGCATTCCTGATGGATGTAGGATGACCAAATACCTGAAAGTAACTTGTTTCTCTTGCTGTTGCTAGGATACAGAGAAAAGAATTGTAGGTAAATCAGAAGGTAATGAAATGCAACCCTCTCTTTGGGCCAAATTCCACTTTTGGTGGTCAAGAATATCCTGTTGAAGCAATGAAGTATGAAAACCAGCTTCAACCAGTTGGCCATAACTGCACAGAAGCAGCCCCTTGCTGTCCTCACTTCAACTTGCTAAATTACCATAGTAAAATTCCCACCCAGGGGTGGAGTTATCTGCCCCTTTCTTGATCATGCAATGTATGTGCAAGCATGATTTCCTGAGCATACTAATCATACAATTATATAACTAGCTATGTGTGTTCATCCATATGCATAAAAACTAATGCATAATCAAAGCAAATGTTAAGTAGTAACTTGGGTATTTAAACAAGAGTGGAACTGCAGCATGGGGAGTCAGGTCTGAGTCACTTTGGATGGGCCTTGGCTCCTTATCTCTGCAGACATAATAAATGTGAGTTTGCCTAACTCGTGTTGAAGTTTTCTTCATGCCATCTCTGGTTATCCATAAAGGCCCTGCTTTGAGGCATAACATTCTCACAAACTTTTTACCTTTTTCAATATTCGCTTAACTTTTACAACTTTCATTTTATCCTTCCTTTCTCTTTTTTTTCTCTTTCTTTCTTTTTCTCTCTTTCTTTCTGGTCACTCGCCCTGCTCTGGGCATCCACACTGCTCTGGGCACCTGCCCTGTTCTTTTTCTTTCTCTTTTTCTTTTTCACACACACTGAAACAATTACAACACACACACTGACATTGAACAAAGAGAAAAATACAAAAGTGGTTTCAAATCTATTAATCTAGAATTTCTTCATTGTTTCCCTTTATAATTCAACATTTCTTTTCCTGTTTTCCTCCTCTCAATTTCCTTCTTACTCTCTTTCTGTTCCCAAGTCATACTTGCTTTATGATGCCATGCTTGAAAAAGTTCTGTAGTTTAGATACTTTGATGTAAAGCCATTCTAGTCTTTGGAATGAGACCCAAATGTGCAGTTTTCAGCATCCTTTTCTCCATCTGTATGACCAGAGGTTCTGGGTTCCACAGGAACTTCCTCATCTTTTGGTGTTCTTGGTATGGCTTTATCCAGAGAGCTGATACCCACACAGGACATTCTCTGTCTCCTGGGGAAATACAAGCAAACCCTGGAGGACTTAAAAGGCTTTCCAAACCACTTGGGGCTCTGCATCATTACAACCACTTTAATTTCACTTGAGGCGATCCTTCCATTCGGGTCCCTGTTCAGGCCTCCAGTTGCTGTGAGCCTTCTTCCCTTCATGACCCACACTGGGTGCCAGTTACTGCAATCAGCTTACAATAGGTTGGCTTGAAGGGAAGGCAACATAGAACTTAACAAAATAAAGGGACAGAGAGAGACACAAGAGAGGAGATAAAGGTGGGACCAGGGGACTCACAGCTTGTAGAACTGAGAGCCTCAACCCTAGTTTCCTCCTCGTATTTATTGGAAACTACCAAGCAGCTGTTTGCTATTAGAACTGCAACATCATCTATAATAGGGAACAACTGCAACATCTACAATAGAATAGGTGTAACATTTACAATAAGGAACAGGTAAGCTAGTTTCCTACAACAGAGGCTGAATAGTTGGACACCTGGGGCTGCTTCCCACACCCCAAGAGAATAGAAGACGAGTTAGGTCCTTGGCCTCTCTGGGCAATGGCAGGAGTTTTCAGCCCACAGATTTGTTGAGTGCCTTTGAGCCCATCTCCACCTTTGTCCCCCCACAGGATAGGAGGGGGCTGGTGTTACCTCAAACTCTCAGGGCAACAGTTTTGGGCTGCACAAATCTGAGTGTTGGGCACCTGTGACTCCACCTCCATCTCCAATAGGACAAGTGATGGACTGTGTTTGCCCAGCCTCTTTGGGTATCTGCAGGTGTTTTTGGCCCACACAGCCTGGTCTGGTGGGTACTTATGGACACACCCTCACCCCCCAATAGGAAAGAAGGGGGCTGATCTTTCCACAGCCTTTTTGGGCAACAGCAGACTTTCAGCCTTCATGGACTGGACTATTGGATGCCTATGAATCCACCCCCACCCCCAATAGGATAGGAGGGTTTTGGTGTCTCCACAGCCTCTCTGGACAATGGTGGGTACTTTCAGCCAACAGGGACTGAACTATTGGGTGCCTGTGGATCCAACCTCATGCCTTAAGAGGATAGAAGGGGGCTGGTGTTTCCTCAACCTTTCCAGGCAGTGGCAGGTATTCTCAATCTAAAGGGACTGTTGAGCACCCATAGAACCACCCCTACCACCCAATAGAATAGGAGGGAGCTGGTGCTTCCTCAGCCTCTCTGGGCAACGATGGGTACTTTCAGCCTACAGGACGGAACTATTGAGCATTTGTGGTTCTGTTCCCACCCCCTAAAGGGCAGAAGGAACAATACTCCCTAAGCCTCTCAGGGCAACTACAGGCATATCTGGCCCACAGAGATTAGATTGCTGGGCACTCCAGAGGGTCCATTCCCACTCCTGGTATGGAGAGGGTCTGGTGCTACATCAGTTTACCTGAGCAACTGTGGTCATTTTGGACCCATACAGCATAGATTGCTGACCAAAACTATAGCTCCACCCCTGCCTAAGGTAGGAGAGGAAGGGGTATGAAGCTTAAGCTTCATCAGTGTCTCCGGGTGACTACAGACATTCTTGTGCCCAACTGGGATTATTACACACAGCTACATCTCTGTCCCTACCCCTGACAGAGGAGAAAAGTGGGAGAAACTTCATCAATTCTTGGGGCAACATGGGCAGCTTCGGTCTCCATAGCTTACAGCACCAACTATGTCCTTGGCTCCTACTACACAACCAGCAAGGGAGAAAAGATAAGAAATCCCTAAACTAAAGGGAGAAACTGCATCCAGAATAAATACATCTAGCAAGCCAGATGCAGAAACACCAGCAAAAAATTACAATCCATACCAAGAAACAGGAAGAAATGGCCCAATTAAAGGAACAAGATAAGTCTGTAGGTGACATAAAGGAGTTGAGACAACTAATCTTAGATGTTCAAACACATCTCCTTAATAAATTTAATCAGATGGCTAAAGAGATTAAGGATATTAAGAAGACATTGGATGAGCACAAAGAAGAATTTGAAAGCATACATAGAAAAATAGCAGACCTTCTGGTAATGAAAGATGCAAGAAATGAAATTAAAAATACACTGGAGGCATATAACAGCAGATTTGAGGAAGCAGAAGAAAGGATTGGTGAGCTCAAAGACATGGCCTCCGAAAGTGAACAAACAAAAGAACAGATGAAGAAAAGAATGGAAAAAATTGAACAGGATCTCAAGGAAATAAATCACAGCAAGAGATGTGCAAACATAAGTGTCATGGGTGTCTCAGAAGGAGAAGAGAAGGGAAAAGGGGCAGAAAGAATATTTGAAGACATAATGGTGGAAAATTTCCCAACCCTAATAAGAGACAAAGATATTTATGTACAAGAAGCACAATGTACTACTATCTGAATAAATCCAAATAGACCAACTCTGAGACACACTCTAATCAGAATGTCAAATGTCAGAGACAAAGAGAGAATTCTGATAGCAGCAAGAGAAAAGCAACATATAACATATAAGGGATAACCAATAAGATTAAGTGTCAATTTCTCATCAGAAACCATGGAGGCAAGAAGGCAGTGGTATGATATATTTAAGATACTGCAGGAGAAAAACTACCAGCCAAGGATTTTATACTTAACAAGATTATCTTTTAAAAATGAGGGTGAGATTAGAATATTTACAGATAAACAGAAACAGAGAGAGTTTATAACAAAAAGACCAACTTTGCAAGAAATACTAAAGGGAGTGTTACAACTTGAAAAGAAAAGACAGGAGAGAGAGGCCTGGAAGAGAGTCTAGAAATGACAACTGTTCGGTAATAGTAATTAAAAGTGTCAAATATAAAATGACAGACAAAACACAAAGATCATTCTCTGTGTTGATGATTTGGGCCTGAAGGGTATTGGGAATGAAAGAAAGAGAAAGGGGAAAGAAACAAAGGGAAAGAAAGAGAGAGAGCTGGGATCAGGGGGTCTGTGAGCAGAGACTCATCAGACAACTTTATTGTTTACAAGGGGTTCTATATATACCCCAGTCTATGTGAGAACAAGCAGCAACATGCAGTTAACTATCAGCATTACTCACAGTCTAAGGAATTCAAAAAATCTTATCTCAAGGTACAAAGTCTAAGTGTTCTATTTACTACAAAAGGTATGTGTTCTTCTTTTCTTTCAGCCTTTAACAGCTTCATCCTGTTTGCTGGGAATTCTCAATTACCACATTCCTTAGGTTGCAAGTGTAGCCATGGAAACAGCACATCTCTTCTTGCAAGACCACTGTGCCTCAGTTTCCAACATTTCCCCCTTTTTGTTTTAGTCAAGATGACTGGGCCTGTCTTAGGTTGCCCTCCTCTTGAGAGACTTACCCGTCATTGAATACCAGCCAAACTCTTCGATTTGGGAAATTATTGAAGTGCTTTTGCTAGTACCATGGCTGTTACACTTTACAATTTTATTTGACAGCACAGTCCAGCACAGGTGAGAATCTGATTAGCCCTATTCCTAAAGCTGACAGGAAATGCTGTGATTTCCACCAATTAACTGGGTTAAATTTTGTAATATTTGAAATCATATCTGAGAAAACATCCTTATTATTTGCTACATGAATTTGATTATGAGATATCTCTTATATTTTCCTTTGTAATCCAATTATTTCCAGAGACATATGGCCTAATAAATGATTCTTAATTTTTTCCATACTATATCTGATGAATTATATGCAAGTGGAGTCATACAGAAATTACTTTCATTCCAATCACACCTCAACCCCCTTAACAAATTTAAATTATACAATTGATCTCTAATATATAACACAGCTGATTTCAAATCATTAACTCAATTATTTAACTGCCTGTCTATATGCTCTTGACTATGCCACAATCCACTAGCATTTTTATGCCAATTATGTATATATTGTTCTGTTTGTACTTTCATGTAAAGCTACCACAGCAGTAGCAGCAGCTGTAATGATTCCAATCAGCCCCAAAATGCTTATAATCAGCAGTCCAATAAAGTGTCTAGTCCATTTCAAGAATTCTTGTGCCATACATAGCAATAACTGACTTTCAGGAGATGACTGCCAAATCCATGTCATTCTCACAGGTATCTAGATGCCTTTTCTTCTTCTGGCCATTGCTATTGTTTCACCATCCTGCAACACAGTTTCTGATAGACATATATACAATGCACCATTTTCTAAAACAATGAGTCATTCTTAATAGTTATCTTACCAGTTATGAAAACAAATGGATTTCTAACACAGGCTTTAAAATGATATGCTTGATTAAGGATAAAATACTGTCCTGTCTTATTTATATTTCCCAACCATTCATAAGTAGAGGCAATTCCAAGAAATATTTTCCACAAGTTCTTTTGTAGGTTATGACTATGAGTGTCATTAGCCCAAGGGGCTGGTATCCATTTTCCTTAGTAATGTTAACAGTTTCTGCCACAATAGCATAAGGAGAGAGCACAAAGGCCCAAAGTCCATAGGCAGACACAAGCTGCAAGTTCACAGTTCCAGAATTTGTAAAGTTAATATGATGTGTGGCAACAATTGCCACAGGTCTCCCGGCCATATTTCCACATTTCCTCCTTTTTGTTTTTGTAAAGTAATGAATACAACTTGGGTGGTTTTTTTTGTTGTATTAGCCCCTGGAGGTCTTGAATCATGCATCTGAAGGTTCATTCCTCTCAAGAGCAGAAGGGATCTGATGTCACAGTCATTGGAGTAAGCATGAAGGAAGTTATGGGGGATGTCTATGACCTGTTGGTTAGTAACAGGCAGCTGGGACTGCTGAGCTAGGCACCACAAGGTTTGGTACTCATAATGTTTGCCTTTTCAGTGGAGCCACTTTGCCTTTTCTCAGGTTTCAGCAGTAAGGCCCTGGATCGTCACAAAGGCATCTGCGTCAACAGTCCTAAAAGAGATGTTAGTGGGGGGGGGGGGGGGCAGGGACATGGCAGACAGTCACCTGTTACTACTAGCCGGTATCCTGGATGTTTTTTCATAGATCTGAGGGTGATTTACAACAGTCCATCATTTCTGTCTTGCTTTTAGTATTTGCAATCCACACCTCTGATCACAATGGAGTAAAGCTGGAAATCAACAAGCAGCAAATAAATGGAAAATTTACATATATATGGAGATTAAACAACACACTCTTAAATAATCAGTGGGTTAAAGAAAAAATTTCAAGAGAAATCAATAAATATCTTGAGATGAATGACAATGAGAATACAACATATCAGAACCTATGAGATACTGCAAAGGCAGTGTTGAGAGGAAAATTTTCAGTCCTCAATGCTTATGTTAAAAAAAGAAGAGCTAAAATCAATGACCTAACTACACAGCCAGAGGAACTAGAAAAAGAAAAGAAAGCAAGCTAATCCTAAAGCAAATAGAAGGAATGAAATAACAAAGATCAGAGCAGAAATAAATGAAATTGAGAACAAAAAAAAAAAAAAAACAATAGAGAAAATTAAAAAACCAAAAGTTGGTTCTTCAAGATTAACGAAATCAACAAACTCTTAGCTAGACTGACTAAGGAAAAAAAGAGGAAGATGCAAATAAAATGAAATGAAAAACTGAAAAAGGGAACCTTACTACTGACCCCACAGAAATAAGGGAGATCATAAGAGGATACTATTAACAACTTTATGCTAAAAAACTAGACAATGTAGATGAAATGGAAAAATTCCTAGGAATGTACAAACAACCTGGCACTAGAAGAAATAGAAGACCTCAACAAGCCAATCACAAGTAAAGAAATTGAAACAGTCATCAAACAGTTCCCCAAAATGAAAAGCCCAGGACCAGATGGTCTCACAGGTGAGTTCTACCAAGCATTCAAAGAAGATTTCATACCAGTTTTACTCCAGCTCTTCCAAAAAATGCAACAAGAAGAAATGTTTTACCAAACACATTCTATGAAGGCAATATCACCCTAATACCAAAGCCAGTTAAAGATATTACCAAAAAAAAAAGAGAAAATTACAGACCCATTTCTCTAATGAATACAGATGCAAAAATCCTCAATAAAACACTTGCTAATTGAATTCAAGAACATATTGAGAGAATTATCCATCATGATCAAGTGGATTTTATACCATGCATGCAAGTTTGGTTCAACACATGAAAATCAATTGGCATAATACACCACATTAATAAATCAAAGAAGAAAAATCACATGATCTTATCAACTGATGCAGCATCCTTTCTTGATAAAAATACTACAAAAAATAGGAATTGAAGGAAATTTTCTCAACATGATAAAGGCCATATATGAAAACCCCACAGCTAACATTGTACTCAATGGTAAAAAACTAAAAGCTTTCCCACTGAGATCAAGGACAAGACAAGGATGCCCACTGTCACCACTGTTATTCAATATAGTTCTAGAGGCTCTAGCTAGAGCAATCAGGCAAGAAAAAGAAATAAAAGGCATCCAAATTGGAAAGGAAGAATTAAAACTTTCACTATTTGCAGATGATATGATTGTATATCTAGAAAATCCCAAAAAAATCTACAACAAAGCTGCTAGAGCTAATAAATGATTTCAGTAGAGTGTCAGGATACAAGATCAATACACAAAAATCATGGTGTTTCTATAATGCACAATCTGAGGAGGAAGTCAGGGGAAAATCCATTTACAATAGTAACTAAAAGAATCAAATATTTAGGAATAAACTTAATCGAGGATGCTAAGCACTTGTATTCAGAAAACTATAATGCATTGCTAAAAGAAATCAAAAAAGACCTAAATAATTGGAAGAACATTAAGATGTCAATTCTACCCAAATTGATATACAGATTCATGCAATCCCAATAAAAATTCCAACAGTGATTTTTTAAGAAAATGGAAAACAAAATTACAAAATGTATCTGGAAGTGTGAGAAACCCCAAATAGCCAAAAACATTTTAAAAAGGAAAAGTGAAGATGGAGGACTCTCACTCCCAGACTTTAAATCATATTACCTAGCTACAGTGGTAAAAACAGCATGGTATTGGCATAAAGATAGACACATAGACCAATGGAACTGAACTGATGGTTCAGAAACAGACCCTCACATCTATGGCCAAGTGATTTTTGACAAGCCTGTCAAGCCCTCCCAGTTGGGGCAGAACAGTTCATTCAACAAATGGTGTTGGGAGAACTGGATATCCATAGCCAAAAGAAAGAAAGAAGACCCCTACCTTACACCTTATACAAAAATTAACTCAAAATGGATCAAAGACCTTCATATAAAAGGAAGTACAATAAAGCTCCTAGAAGAAAATGTAGGGAAACATCTTCAAGACCTGGTGGTAGGTGGTGGATTCTTAAACCTTACACCAAAAACACAAGCAACAAAAGAAAACATGGATAAATGGGACCTCCTCAAACTCAAACATTTCTGTGATTCAAAGGACTTCATCAAGAAGGTGAAAAGGCAGCCCAGTCAATGGGAGAAAATATTTGGAAACCACTTATCCAATAAGGGTTTGGTTTCCATTCTATATAAAGAGATCATACAACTCAACAATAAAAGAGCAAGGATTCCAATTTTAAAATGGGCAAAAGATTTACAGACATTTCTCCAAAGAAGAAATACAAATGGCTAAAAAAACACATGAGGGAAACGGACTTTGGCCCAGTGGTTAGGGCGTCTGTCTACCATATGGGAGGTCCGCGGTTCAAGCCCCGGGCCTCCTTGACCCGTGTGGAGCTGGCCCACGTGCAGTGCTGATGCGCGCAAGGAGTGCCGTGCCACACAGGGGTGTCCCCCGCGTAGGGGAGCCCCACGCACAAGGAGTGCACCCATAAGGAGAGCCACCCAGCGCGAAGGAGGGAGCAGCCTGCAGAGGAATGGCACCGCCCACACTTCCCGTGCTGCTGACGACAACAGAAGCGGACAAAGAAACAAGACGCAGCAAAAAGACACAGAAAACAGACAACCGGGGGAGGGGAGGGGAATTAAATAAATAAAAATAAATCTTTAAAAAAAAAAAAAACATGAAAAAATGTTCCATATCACTAGCTATTAAGGAAATACAAATTAAAACAATAATGAGATAACACCTAACACCACATAGAATGGCCATTATTTAAAAAAACAGACAACAATAAGTGCTGGAGAGGATGTGGAGAAATAGGAACACTCCTTCACTCTTGTGGGAATGTAAAATGGTGCAGGCTCTGTGAAAGACAGTTTGACAGTTCCTCAGGAAGCTAATTATAGAACTGCCATATGATCCAGCAATTCCTCTACTAGAAATATATACAGAAGAACTAAAAACTAGGACACAAACAGACATCTGCACACCAATGTTCAAAGTGGCACTGTTCACAATTGCCAAAAAATGGAAACAACCCAAGTGTCCACCCACCAATGAATGACTAAATAAAATGTGGTATATATGTATGATGGAATATCACACTGCAATAAGAAAAAAACAAATTGGGACATATGTGATAACATCAATGAGTCTTGAAGACATAAAATGAAGTGAAATAAGCCAGACACAAAAGGACAAATATTGCATGGTCTCATTAATATGAACTAAATACAAATAATAAACATATGGAATTAGAGCCTAGAGTATAGGTTATAAGTACATAAGAGGAGGGTTGAGAAGAACTATGGATACTTGATGTATGTAGAAGTTTTAATTAACTTGACTATAAAAGTGCGGAGATGGATAGAGTTGATAGTAACACATTATAGTAAGTTACAATTGGTTTATAAATGGGATTGTGACTGGAAAAGGAATTCTGGGGAATAAATGTCAATAGAAAGAAAGCTAAAGTATAATGGAGGGACTGAATAACACAGTGAACCCATAGGTGGTTGAAATTGTGGTTAAGGGTACAAATGCAAGAAAGTCCTTCTGTTAGCTAGAGCAGATGTACATCACTATTGCAGGGTGATGGAAATATGGAGAAATATGGGAAAACTACAATTGGTGTGACCTATAGACTATGGTTAACAGCAATACTATAATATTCTTGCATTAATGCCAAGCTACACTGTGTAGACAATGGAGGTGTATGGAAAAAGTGTGCCAAATGTGTGCTATGGACCATGATTGGTGGCTACTAGTCTGATGATATTATCTCATAATCTGTAACAAATGTTCTACCAGGGTGTGGAGTTGTATGGGAAATCTATACATCTGTATGATTGCTTTGCAAGTTCACAATATCTGTAACAAATACATTTTAAAAAATAGTATGAGTTGGGGAAAAAATACACCAAATGTAAGATAAGGACTATAGTTGGTAGAAATATTTTGATGATGCTCTTGCATAGTATGTAACAAATGTTTCACACCAATGCAAAGAGTTGGTGGAGGGGTGATGTATGACACTTCTGTGTGATGTTATGTATGTTTATTTTGTAAGTTTGCAATTTTACTATACACTTATTGTTTATGTGTGTTCATGTATGAATGATATACTTCAATAAAAAATTAAAAATAAAAACAAATATATATATATATATATATATATATTCCCATATGCATCACTCCCTACCCCTCCCACATTTTCCCACATTAGCAACATCCTTCATTAGTGTGGTACTTTTTTTTACAATTGATGAACACATTTTGGAGTACTGCCACTAAGCATGGATTATAGTTTACATTGTAGTTTATATTGTCTTCCTCACAATTTTGTAAGTTCTGTCAAGACATATAATGGCTGTATCTGTCATTGCAATGTCATTAAGGAAAATTCCCAAGTCCCAAAAATGCCCCCACATTACACCTGGTTTTCCCTCATCCACCCCTCAGAACCTCCACTGGCCACTGCCTCTACATCAATGATAAAATTTCTTCCATTGCTAGAATCACAGTAAGTCTATAGTAGAATACCAGTAAATCTACTGTAGTCCATTGTTCATTCCCAAATCCTGAGGATTCTGGGATGGTGATGCCCTCTCCACCTCAAATTGAGAGGGGGCTTAGATCCCAAGGGGCAGATGGCTGCGATCTTGTTTGTAGTTGCAGACTTTCTTGGTTCCTTGAGATGGTCATTGTCCATCATCATCTCCTTGTTAGTGGTCCTGGGTGAGTCCAATGAGCTGGAGTGTAGGTGCTGTTGAGATTCAGGACCCAACTGTGCATGGACAAGCCAAAGATTTAGGTCTCTTGGACACACACATATCGCCTCTAGTACTAATTACGGGTACAAATAGAAGGGGAAGAAGAGCCATATGTAGGGAAACCACAACTGAGTCCAACTCTGTCACACTGGGGAGCATAAATTCCAAAGTAGGGCCCACTAGCAGGGCACCAAACTCCAGAGCTGTCTGCCCTGCCTATAGTGTCTGGCTGTATCCAGAGCCCTCAGGAGCCCCACTGAGGCTCCTGAGACCACGGACATGCTGAGTTTGGCTTAGAGAGGGCCACAGTTGAGCAAGAAGGAGGCTCTCCAGAGGTAACTCATAGGGACCCTATAATACTAGGCTAAGTTTACATTTCAAAAATAAAGGTTCATAAATACAGTCATCAATATCAAGGGCCCATCAATGCACAATCCTTCATGAGTTACTGCCCCTGTACACGGGGGATTCTTGCTGTTCCATTGGAGAATGAGTAATGCACTTCTTTTTATGACTAAAATCAAGTAAAACCATTTTGCTTAAATTACATATTCTATACAATTCAAATACAAATAATTTTTCAATCTTTAATCTAAAAAAAGAATTTTCATGAGAAATCATAACTTCAAGCATACATAATCTGGAGTTTGGCATCCAATTTATAGTACCACAAGTGGTGAGACACCACTGATATTACTGAAGTATATGGCAAGAGAAAATGAAAAACTACTGTGGATCAATGTCACTTACAATTCTTACAGGAGGATAAAAAACATACAGAAAATTCCCAACCAAAAATTACAAAACACATCAGGAAAAATAATCATGAATGAGTCAGCAGAAAGAATAAATTAGAGTCCCTAAGAATAATGAATAAAATAATATTTAAGAACCTAGAAAATAATATTTAAGTGCTTAAAGAAATAATGGAAATGATTTTCTAAAAAGTCATCAAACAAACAGGAAATTTAGAGGGGAAAGGAACCCAATAGAACTTCTAGAAATAAAATTTATATTCACTTATATTTAAAAATTCAATAGATGGAATAAGCAGGAGATTCAATATAGTCAAAGGGAAAATCAGTTAACAAAGAGAGCTGTTGAAATTGCCCAAGATAAAGCACTAAGTAAGAAAATGATGGAAATGTATGAGTGGTTAGGAGATATAGAGAATAAGAAAAGATCCAACATATATGTATTAGGAATCCTAGAAAATTACAATGAGAGAACAGTATCCAAAGAGATAATGCCTTTAAAATTTATGGAATTAATAAAATACATCAAATCTGATATTGAATAAGCATAAGTTCTGGGCAAAATAAAATTTCTACATCTATACTCATCATAGGGAAATAGAAGAATATCAAAGACATTGAAAATAAAAACTTTAAAAGGAGAGAAGAGAAGAAACATTACATAATGATGTAATAATTAAACTGGTAGCAGTGTTCCTAATAGCAAACTACAGGTTAGAAAAGAGATAAGGAAATTGAGACACAGAGAGGATATGCATACTCTTTATGATCAAGTAATTAGAACAGATTCAGGATTTAAGTAAGGTATGTCTGACTCCAAAGCCTACATTTTAAAATACTACAGTGTCCCCTTCTGGATAATATCCTTAACAGTGCACTCTTTTTATGCCCCCATATCTATTTTATTTCATTTTTTATTTTTTGGAATTTCAAATATTTTATAAACTGGTCAATTACTTCATAAACACAGATACAAAATGAAGGAGAATAATATTAATGGGGAAGTATTGAAGTTTCCTTTTTTACCTCTATTTGGTTTTTTTAAAACAAATCAATTTTATGATACATATTCATAAAACATACAATTCATCCAATGTGTACAATCAATGGTATTCCATATAATCACATAGTTGTATTTTCACCACTTCAATCATTACTAGAGCATTTTCATTATTTCAATAATAATAATAAACAAAAAAAAAACAATCAATATTCTGCACTTCTCAAGCTGTTTCCCCTGCTGTACATAGCTGCTATATCCAACTACTCTTGCACAATTTGTTCATTAAGTAGTTTTATTGAGATATACACACATACTACATGATCGATTTTAAGTACAATCAATGGCTTTTAGTATAATCACAATGTTGTAAATTCATCATCTCAAAACTTTTAGAACAATTTTATTACACCAAAAAGAAAGACTCCATACCCCTTAGGATTCCTTTCCCAGCCCTACATAACCACTAATCTAATTATATCTTTATAAATTGATTTATATTTACATTTTATATAAATGAAATTATACAATATGTAGTACTCTTTGGTCTCCATCACTTAGTATAATGGGTTTTTTTAATCTCATATTAAGATTTTGTAGGATTCCATCTGCCATGACCATGGAACCTGTGGGTCTCTGTAGCCCTCAGAAGAACCAATACCTGAGGTTGTATCTACTTTATCTGTCTCTGGGACTCTGTTGAGGTGTGTATAAAGGCGACCCCTCTGATAACCTCCCAGCTCTTTTTGGAGACTTATAGCCATATAAACTCATTTTTCCTTTCCATTCCCACCTTTTATTCAGGTCAAAAAGCATTTTTAACTCCTGGTATTATATGTAGACTGAGATATTCTGCTGGTCTGAGTTGACCCTTTTATTCAAGGTCATTTTCTAGTTACATCATCAGCTGGTACTTGGAGTTTGTGTTTCTCTGTGATGGAGCTGGATTCAGATGTGATCTTTGTTCACAAGCCTCTCCTGTTACTTTTACTGGATCTGTAGTTGGCTCTGGGGTTTAGTGTATAACCAGGGAACCTGAATCTCTGGGCTGACGATGTGATAGCCAGGCCCTGAGCTTCAACAGACTTGCAACTCCTACACTCTGGTTTATTGGCCTTACCCTACTCAGCTAACATAAAGGTGAAGAAGGTCAACCACCACACCAGGGAGCCAAGAGTGCCTACAACTGAAAGCACATCCATGTGGAATCTAAGCCCCTTCTTGATATAGAAGTGGAGTGGACACAACCATTCCAGGGTCCACAGGATGGAGGAATAGAGTATGGATTAGAGTGGACTTATTGATATTCTATTCATGAACTATTGTGATTAGTAATTAAAGAAAATGTGGCATTGTTGAGGAGATAGTGGCCATAGTGGCTGCTGAGGGTAGGGAGTGGGAGGAAGATACGTGATGTGGGGGCATTTTTGGGACTTGGAGTTGTCTTGGGTATTGCTGCAGGGACAGTTACCAGACATTGTATGTCCTCCCATGGCCCACTGAGTGGACTGTGGGAGAGTGTGGGCTATGATGTGCATCACTGACCATGAAGTGCAGCGGTGCTCAGAGATGTATTCACCAAATGCAATGAATGTCTCATGATGATGGAGGAGGTTGTTGTTATGGGGGGAGGAATGGGATGAGGGGAGGTATATTGGGACCTCATTTTTTTTTAATGTAACATTAAAAAAATAAAGGGGAAAAAATCCAAAAAAAAATTTTGTAGGATTAATATACATTTGTTCTCCAATCCAATGTCCACATAGAAGAGATGGCATTGGATTGGGAAAAGTGGACATAATGGACAAAGGGTATGGGGAAAGGCAGGAAGAGATGAGAGGTGGAGGCGTCTTCGGGACATGGAGCTGCCCTGGATGGTGCTTCAGAGGTAATCACCGGACATTGTAAATCCTCACAGGGCCCACTTGATGGAATAGAGGAGAGTATGGGCCATGATGTGAACCAATGTATATGAGGTGCAGAGGTGCCCAAAGATGTACTTACCAAATCCAATGGATGTGTCATGATGATGGGAACGAGTGTTGTTGGGGGGGGGAAAGGGGGGGTGGGGGGGTGGGGTTGAATGGGACCTCACATATATATTTTTAATGTAATATTATTACAAAGTCAATAAAAAATAAAAAAATTAAAAAAATATATATATATACATTTGTTCAGCTTCAAAGGAAAATGGTCTTATATATGCCACTTTACCCATATTCATATCTCACATAATGTATATTTCACATAATATATTTAGTTCAGCCATACAGTATTTGCCCTTTTGTGTCTGACTTGCTTCACTCAACGTAATGTCTTCCAGGTTGATCCACGTTATCATGTGTTTCACGATTTCATTTCTTCTTATTGCTCCATAATATTCCATCATGCTATAATCCACGGTTTGTTTATCCATTAGTCAGTTGATGGATACCTGGGATGTTTCCAACTTTTGACTATTATGATTAAAGCTGCTATGAACATTGGTGTACAGATGTCTATTTGTGTCAGTGCTCTCAGTTCTTCTGGGTATGTAATGAGCAGTGGCATTGCCAGGTCCCATGGCAAGTCCATATTCAACTTCCTTAGAAACTGCCAAATTGTCCTTCCACAGTGGTTCTATCATTATACATTCCCAACAGTAAATAAGTATTCCTATCTCTCCACTTTCTAGCATTTACAGTTTTCCTACTTTTAATAGTGGCCAGTGTAATAGATGTGAAATGATATCTCATTGTAGTTTTGATTTGCATTTCCCTGCTAGGGATGTTGAACATTTTTTTCATGTGTTTCTTCACAATTTGTATTTCTTCTTTGGACAGTTGTCTTTTCAAATCTTTTGCATATCTTTTACTCAGATGGTTTTTCTTTTTTATTGTTGATTTGTATGATCTCCTTATATATCATGGATATTAAACCCTTATCATATATGTAATTGCCAAATATTTTCTCCCATTGAGTTGCCTACCTTCATGTCCTTTGAGGTGCAAAAGTGTTGAATTTTGAGGTCCCATATATCTATTTTTTTCTTTTGTTGCTCGTGCTTTCAATGTAAAGTTTGAGGAACTACCACCTACAACAAGATCTTGAAGATATTTTCCTACATTGTCTTCTAGAAGTTTTATAGTTGTTGTTTTTATATTTAGGTCCTTGATCGATTTTGAATTAATTTTTTGTTTAATGTGTAAGATAGGGGTCTTATTTCCTTCTTTTTGATATGGCTATCCAGTTCTCCCAGCACCATTTGTTGAATAGACTATTCTGGCCCAGATGGGTGGGCTTAACAGCCTTGTCAAAAATCACTTGACTGTAGACGTGAGGGTCCATTTCTGAGTTCTCAGTTTGGGTTCATTGGTCAATCTATCTGTCCTAAGGTAGTACCAAGCTGTCTTGCCACTATAACTAAGTAATATGTTTTAAAGTCAGAAAGTAAGAGTCCTCCAATTTCATTCTTCTTGGTTGAGACATTTTTGGCTATTCGGGCACCTTCCCCTTCCAAATAAAGGTGATTATTGGCTTTTCAATATCTACAAAAAAAGGCTGCTAGGATTTTCACTGGGATGGCATTGAATCTATAAATCAGTAGAACCGACATCTTAATGCTGTTTAGTCTTCCAGTTAAGAGCATCAAATATCCTTCCATTTATTTTAAGTCTTCTTTTTTTTTTAAAGATTTATTTATTTATTTATTTCTCTACCCTTCTCACCCCCCCACCCCAGTTGTCTGTTCTCTGTGTCTATCTGCTGCTTGTTCTTCTTTGTCTGCTTCTGTTGTTGTCAGAGGCACTGGAATCTGTGTCTCTTTTTGTTGCGCCATCTTGTTGTGTCAGCTCTCTGTGTGTGCAGCACCATTCCTGGGCAGGCTGCACTTTCTTTCCCGCTGGGCGGCTCTCCTTACGGGGCACACTCCTTGTGCATGGGGCTCCCCCACACGGGGACACCCCTTTGTGGCAGGGCACTCCTTGTGCACATCAGCACTGCACATGGGCCAGCTCCACACATGTCAAGGAGGCCCAGGGTTTGAACCGCGGACCTCCCATATGGTAGGCAGATGCCCTAGCCATTGGGCCAAGTCTGCTTCCCTATTTAAGCCTTCTTCAGTTTCTTTTAGCAATGTTTTGTAGTTTTCTGAATACAGACAGGTCTTTTATGTCTTTTTTAAAAGATTTATTTTATTTATTTCTCTCCCTTCCCCCACCTCCCCACTGTCTGCTCTCTCTGTCCATTCACTGTGTGTTTTTCTGCATCCACTTGCACTGTCAGGAACTGCGTCTGAGAAACTGCATCTCTTTTTTTTGCATCATCTTGCTGCATCAGCTCTCTGTGTATGTGGTGCCATTCCTGGGTGGGCTGCGCTTTTTTCATGCAGGGCAGCTTTCCTTGTGGGGCACACCTATGCGGGGCACCCTTGTGTGGCACGGCACTCCTTCTGCGCAGCAGCACTGTGCATGGGCCAACTTGCCACTAGTCAGGAGGCCCTGGGTATCGAATGTTGGACCCTCCATATGGTAGGTGAACACTCTATCCGTTGAGCCATGTCTGCTTCCTTTATGTCTTCAGTTAAGTGTATTCCTAAATATTTGATAGTTTTAATCACTATTATAAGTGGAATTATTTTTATTTCCTCCTCAAATTGCACATCAATGTTGTGTAGAAATGCTATTGGTCTTGCACATTAATCTTGTTTCCAATCATGTTGCTTAATTTATCTTTTAATTCTAGTAGTTTTGTTGTAGATTTTTCAAGATTTCTAGATATAGGATCATGTCATCAGTGAATAGTGAAAGTTTTACTACTTCTTTTCCTAATTGGGTGCCTTTTATTCCTTTGTCATCCTAATTGCTCAAGCTACAACTTCTAGCACATTATTAAATAATAAAGGTGACAGTGGGTATACTTTTCTTTTTCCTGATCTCAGTGGGAAAGCTTTCAGTCTTTCACCATTAGTACAATGCTAGCTGTAGGTTTTTCATATACACACTTGACCATATTGAGAAAGTTTCCTCCTATTCCTATCTTTGGAGTGTTTTTATCAAGAAAGTGTGCTGTATTTTTTCAAATGCTTTTCTGCATCAATTGTGAGGATCATATGATTTTTCTTCCTCAATTTATCAATGTGGTTTATTACACTAATTGATTTTCTTATGCTGAACTCCCCTTGCATGCATACCTGGGGAGAAAACCCATTGATCATGGTGTATAATTCTTTTAATGTGTTTTTTATTTCAGTTTGCAAGCATTTAGGTGAGGATTTTTGCATGCATTTTCACTAGAGATATTGGTCTGTAATTTTCTTTTTTTTTTTTTTTGTAATATCTTTAACTGGTTTTGATATTAAAGTGATGTTGGTTTCACAGAATGAGCTTGGTAGCATTCTTTCCCAATCAATTTTTTTGAGAAACTTGAGCAAGATCGATATTATGTCTTTATTTTTTTTTTTAGATTTATTTTTTATTTATTTCTCTCCCCTTCCCCCCCACCCCGCCCCAGTTGACTATTCTCTGTGTTCATTTGCTGCATGTTCTTTTGTCCCCTTCTGTTGTTGTCAGTGGCATGGGAATCTGTGTCTCTTTTTGTTGCGTCATCTTGCTGCATCAGCTCTCCATGTGTGCAGTGCCATTCTTGGGTAGGCTGCACTTTCTTTAATCCTGGGCGCCTCTCCTTACAGGGCACACTCCTTGCACGTGGAGCTCCCCTATGTGGGGGCACCCCTGCGGGGCACGGCACTCCTTGTGCGTATCAGCACTGCATGTGGGCCAGCTCCACATGGCAAGGAGGCCCAGGGTTTGAACCACGGACCTCCCATGTGGTAGGTGGATGCCTTGTCCACTGGGCCAAGTCTGCTTCCCCAGTATTATGTCTTTAAATGATTGGTAGAATTCACCTGGTGAAGCCATCTCGTTCTGGGTTTTTTCATCTTGGTGTGGTTTTGGATGACTATTTCAATCACTTCACTTGTGATTGTTTTGCTGAGCTCTTCTATTTCTTCTAGGGTCAGTGGAGGTGGTTCATATGATTCTAGGAATTTGCCCATTTCCTCTATATTGTCTAGTTTTTTGTTCATAGTATCCTCTTTTTTTGTGGGGTCAGTGGTAATGTCCTCACTCTCTCATTTCTGATTTTATTTACTTTTGTCTCCTCTCCTTTTTCTTTGTCAGTCTAGCTAAGAGTTTGTCAATTTTGTTGATCTTCTCAAAGTACCAAATTTTCATTTTGTTATTGTTTTTTTTCTCAATTTCATTTATTTCTGCTGTAATATTTACTATTTCTTTCCTTCAGCTTAGTTTGTGATTAAATTGTTATTCTTTCTCTAGTTCCTCCAGGTGTGCAGTTAGAGCTTCAATTTTAGCTCTTTCTTCTTTTTCAGTGTAAGCATTGAGGGCTATAAATTTCCCTCTTAGCACTGCCTTTGCAGTGTCCCATAGGTTTTGATATGTTGTGTTCTCATTTTCATTCATCTCAAGTTATTTCTTGAACTGTCTTGCAATTTCTTTGAGCCACTGATTATTTAAGACTGTATTGTTTAACCTCCGTATATGTATGAGTTTTCCCTTTTTCTGTCCATTATTGATTTCCAGCTTCATCCCATTGTGATCAGAGAAAATGTTTTGTATAATTTTAATCTTTTTAAATTTATCAAGACTTGTGTTGTGACCAAACATATGGTCTTTCTTGGAAAAGGATCCATGAGCACTTGAAAACAATGTATATCCTGCTTTATCTATGTCTGGTAGGTCTAATTCATTTATCATATAATTCAAATTCTTTCTTTATATATCCTCTGTCCAGATTTTCTATCCAATACTAAGAGTGATATATTGAAATCTCCAACTATTATTGTATAGACATCTATTTCTCCCTTTATCTTTTCCAGTGTGTGCCTCATGTATCACAGTTGCCTGCTCTCTGTGTGTTCTTCTGTGACTGCTTCTATCCTTATCAGGGATATCAGGGAATCTGTGTTTCTTTCTGTTGCGGCATCTTGTTGTGTCAGCTCTCCATGTGTGCAGTGCCATTCTTGAGCAGGCTGCACTTTCTTTTGCACTGGGCAGCTCTCCTTACGGGGTGCACTCCTTGTGCGTGGGGTTCCCCTACATGGAGGACACCCCTGCATGGCATGGCACTCCTTGCACACATCAGCACTGTGCATGGGCAAGCTTCACACCAGTCAAGGAGGCCTGGGTTTTGAACCGCGGACCTCCCATGTGGTAGGCGGATGCCCTATCCATTGGGCCAAGTCCACTTCCCTGCTTTCTCTTGATGCTTTCAGAATCTTCTCTCTTTCTCTGATATTTGTCCTTCTGAATAGAAGGTGACTCAGGTTCGGTCTATTTGGATTTATTCTGTTTAGGGTTCATGGTCTTTCTTGGATATTGATAGTATCTCTTCCACAAGAGTTGGGAAATTTTCAGTCATTATTTTCTCAAATATTCTTTCTGCCCCTTTTCCATTTTCTTCTCCTTCTGGGACACCGATAATGAGATGTTTTTGCATTTTTTGTTGTCATTCAATTCCCTGATACTGTTTCATTGTTTCCATTCTCTTCTCTTTCTGTTCTCTTGTTTTTTCCAGTTCAGATGATCTTTCTTCAAAATCACTAATTCTGTCATCGAGCAATTCAAATCTGCTCTTTTGTGCCTCTAATGTATTTTTTTAATTTACATTTGCCCCCCCCCCCACCTCATTGTTTGCACTCACTGTCTGCTCTCCATTCTTCTTTTTAGGAGGCACCAGAAGCCAAACCCAGAACCTCCCATGTGGGAGGGAGGCACCCAATCACTTGAGCCACCCCCACCTCCTTTTTTTTAAAGATTTATTTTATTCTCTCCCTTTCCCCACCCTACCCCACCCCCATTGTCTGCTCTTTTGTGTCCATTTGCTGTGTGTTCTTCTGTGTCAGCTTGTATTCTCGGCAGCACTGGGAATCTGTGTCTCTTTAATGTTGCATCATCTTGCTGTATCAGCTCTTTGTGTGTGTGGCTCCACTCCTGGGTGGGCTGCGGTTTTTTTGCATGGGGCAGATCTCCTTGCAGGGTGTGCTCCTTGTGTGTGGGGCTCCCCTACACAAGGGGACACCTCTGTATGGCATGGCACTCCTTGTGTGGGGCACCACTGCATGTGGGCCAGCTCATCACATGTGCCAGGAGGCCCTGGGCTTGAACCCTGGACCTTCTATATGGTAGGTGGATGCTCTATCAGTTGAGCCATATCTGCTTCCCTCCACCTCCTATTTGTTGTGTCTCTCATTGTGTTTCTTCACTGTGTCTCTTATTGCATCAACTCACAATATCATCTTGTTGTGTCAGCTTGCTGCGCCAGTCCATCATTTCAGTTTTCTATCTTGCTCATCTTCTGTAGGAGGCATCAGGAACCAAACCCAGGACCTCCCATGTAGTAGGTGGGTGCCTAAGTGCATGAGCTACTTCAGCTTCCCTGATCTCATCTATCATGTCTTTCATACCCATAAGGTCTGTTACTTTTCTTGTGATTTTCAAATTGTTCTTTATGATCACCCAGTATCTTCATAATGTCCTTATCTTTTTAGTCATATTTTCTTCCAATTCTTTAAATAGATTTAGGAGAGTTGTGTGATTATCTTTGATTAGTTGTCTTAAATCCTGTATCTCTTCCGGATATTTAGTTTGTTCTTTTGACTTGGCCATCTCTTCCTGTTTCCTAGTACGGCTTTTTTGCTGATGTCTAGGCATCTGATTATGTTGGTAAATTTACTCTGATGGTCAATTTCTCCCTCCTGCATATTGTTATTTTTCCAAAGCTCTTCTTTGATATTTTGCTCAACTTATCCTAATTCTTTAAAGTTGCTCAGCTTAAGTTATCAAAATCTTTCCAGGGACTCACTCTGGAGCACAGATTTTCTCCCAGAAATTAGAGAACAGAGACCCAATTGCAGTTTTTATCCATGCAATATTCTGATTAGCCAGCAGATAGTGCTCATTGGCATGTCTTTCCACAGAGGTGTCTCTTTCTGTGATTTTCTGTTTTGGTCTAGCCAGAGCTGATATTCAAAGCAGGCTCTGGTGGCCAATTTCACTGAAGAAAAGCCTCCTACTCCCGTTCCTTTTCCCTTTTCCTAGCTGATAAGGAGGAAGACATCTGCTTCCCTTGTAGTCAGCTGCAATGAGCTAGGAGTTTTACCTAGCTTAATAGCTTGAGGTGGGGGAGGAGAGCCATTCCCTGGGACAGAGAGATTTAGTAACTCACAGTTTGCTGTTCTGGTTTCTTTGTCTTTCTGTCCCTCACCCTCCTGGGAGTTGTGAAGCACTGTCCTTGTCTGCTGGCCTCCAAAGCAAGTCCCCTGGGCAGCTTTCAGCTCTTTCTCCATTGTTATTATGAAAGAGCTGAGCCTTGCCTGTCTAAGACAACACCATCTTCCCACAATCCTCTCCATGTTTATTTTAAGAAGTTGTTCTCCCAATAATTCAAAAACTAAAATTGTTGAAAAACCATGTGTCTTTTAGCAAATCTGAAACTGATCTAATGGTTAACAATGTTTATAAAAATTCAAAAGTAGGAATTGAAGCACTGAACATAAATTGTAGTACAGAGTGGATTTTTCCACACTCAGTCCAGTTAAACTATATTTAGACTTGTCTGAAGGTGAAATACTCTTGACAATATCATCTGAAATGAAAGAAGGTGGTTGAGTTTTAATAGATAAAAATATTTCCAATTTTTAATTAGGCATGCTATATGTAATAAATGGAGAAACTTTAATCAAATGATCTCAATTTCTCACATCATCTCTAACATCTCCAAAGCATATGATCTTTGAATATAAATAAGCTGGACAACAGATTTTTATTTTAGTGAATATTACACAAGCATTTGAAACTCAATAATAGAAAAATTTATTTTTTAAAATGGGAGTGATTTTCTTTCACAGCTTGTTATCTAGGTCTGAAGATCATTCCCAAAATGAGGGACCAATGAATGAATGAATGCATTGAATTAAGTACTTGACCTTCCACAGTGATTACTTTGAAGGACAATACATATTTTTCTATATAAATAATATCAGCTCAAAAAGGGTGAAAGACATTAAATTTTAAAAATATTTCTATATGTATTAATACCTGTATCAATTGGAACATTTCAGTATTCCATGGTATAAAAGCCAAAATACTCTCAGTTTAACCAGAAGAATTATCGTTCTGAAATTATCAATACTTTATTTCCTTTATTGAAAAAACCTTCTAAATTAGTGCTCAGAGAATGGTCAAAAGACTGGAATAGGGAAACGGATGTGTCTCAAGCAGTTGAGTGCCTGCTTCCCACATGGGAGGTCCCAGATTCAGTTCCCAATGCCTTCTAAAAAAATTAAAAAATAAACAACAAGCAAACAAATGAAAAAAACCAACTCAGGAGAGTTGAACATAGTTCAGTGGTTGAATGCCAGTCTCCCACACACAAGGTCCCAGAGGCCTGGGTTCATTCCCCAGCCAAGTTTCCCTAAAAAAAATAAAAATGACTAAAGTATGTTCAGTAGTCTACTAATAAATTATTGAAACTATTTTCACATAATACTGTGAAATCATTTTCTAATAAATGAGAGGCTTACTGGGAGGTGAGTGGCATAACTGGAGCTTAACAACTGAACTTAAACCCCTCTTATACTTTAAACCTGGGATCACTACTTGTGCCTCTGTTCTTTCATGTGCATAAAGGACATAATAATACTTTCAGGCTGGTATAAGGTATGCAGTAGATACTCTGTAACTGGGAGTCATTTTTATTTCCAATTAAATTGTGCCCTTATTTATTCCTAACTAAAGTTCATAGGAGGAACCACATGGGAACTCGGTTCTGCCACTGTCACGAGAAGCTGACACTCAGATATACCTAAAACAAACCTAGACAGGCACCTGTAGGAGTTGATATTTTGATCCAGAATTCCCATTCTCACCCTACCTTGAAAAGAAAGTCTAACTTAAAAGAGACCCAAACTATCACATCAGAGAAAAACCATAGTTTTTCATGCCATTTAATGCCAGTCATAAACAGGTACCACTCAGCAACCAAAAGCCACATAAAAGAAAAAGAATAAGTAAGTGAGATGGGAAACAGATTAGGATGAGTGTCAGTCTATCCTACTTGATTACTTGACTTGGGTTGATGGAGAAAGCCTTCCAAGAAAGGAGGCCAAAAGTTAACTGAGTTCCAGCCTTTGATGTTTCTCCTGCTACTATGAAAAAGGTTTTGATCAACCTTTGGTAAATGCCTCTTTTGGACTAGTGACATGGTCTATTGAGGCACACCCAGCACAAAATCCGACAACATTCAGGGCAGCCCCAAACTTTACCTATTAGGAAAGGCTAATGCCTGGAGTGAAGGCAGCTGGTCTCTGCCTTGTCCCCCATGCTAGTCATAGAACCCCACTCCTCACAACAGACTTCTCGTCTCCAGCAACCTCATTCATTCAACCTGAAGTGACTGAGCATTTACCATGCTTCAATAATGGGTCCTGTTTACTGAGTGCTCACTGTGAATTCAGGCATAGTGTTACGTGCATTTATACAGGTATTTTCTTGTTGAATATTCCCATTGACCTTGTGAGATATGCTTTTTTTCTATTTCACATCTGAGGAAACAGTGGCACACAAAAGAGTTGTGCAATTTGACCAAGATTCAATGTGAAGCATGGTCTGACTTCTTGCTACTTACTGCTATTCTAAGCCTGGAAGGATAATCAAAACTAAGACACATTCACTGCCTTCAAAAAGATTGTGATACCAATAGGGGAGACAAAAATTTTACAACTCACAACAAAATTAGTTGGAAAGTGGTCCAATGTATGTCCACACAAACTGCTCCTTTTCAAAGTACAGGACTTCCTCATATAGACATCAACTAATAACACTTGATAATGTGGTATTTGCAAACAGATCTACAAGAGTTCTCTGCATGAGATTCTATCTGAACCTTGACAGCATCTAAAACCTTGGCCTTTTCATCCTGGAAAATGTGCTTCTATATTATATAGGAATGTTTGGTCAAACCTGAGAACAATGAAGCAGGTAATGAGAGCCCTACAAGGCTTCAGCAAACACTAACAGAGCTTGCCTCAAATTCTGAGAGGAATAACAACTGGTAACAGGTAAGAAATCTATATAACAGAGCAAGGTTAAAAGAGCCCCTATGTAGGCCCGAAGGCCCAAGCTTCCTGTGTGGGGATTTCACAAGGATCACATTATAACATCTTAACAGGCTTCCTCACTGTTCTGCTTTGATGGGTCACTAGGAAATGAAGGCTTATTCCAAGCTCCAATGATCATGGCCACAGTACAAACAAAATAGCCTTGAGTCTCAATCCTAATTTGGCATGCAGCCTTAGTTACTGAGATAAATACACACTTCTTGCATGCTTCCATGCCCATCCCCGCCTCTAGATTAAAAGGAAGGATTACTCATTTATGGAAAAATTAGTATAGGGAGATGGTAGCCACAGAAGGAGAAAAGACAAAAGCAAGAAATTAGGAAACTAACCATGACCAGACATGAAATTGGACTGTCTCTTTTAAAGTTCAGATCAAATGCCACTTCCTCTTTCAAACCATGATATTCAGCCTTCTGCCCCAAGTTAGAAGCACCCTCTCACTTCTCTTTCCTCTTGGAGCCCTCTTTAACTCTATTATTGCATTTCTCTCCACTCCACTGTGAAATACAGTCTCTCTCTTTGGATTAAGAGCTCCATGAGGGCAGTGATCAGGTGATGTATATCTTAATAACCTCAGCTTTGCACACATAGGAGACATCAATACATAACCAAACACAAAGCATCAAAATGACATCCATATGGAAGGGGGCAATGCTCAAAAAATCAGAGGATAGAAGAGCCCAGGATGAAGAAGATGTGAGGCTGAGAATGAGTGATCATCCTTGGTTTACCTTTTGAGTTAGTTCCCGGGGTTATGGCCACTATTTAAAAGTATACAGAAAGGGGGCAAAATGGTACCAGAGTAAGGAGCTCCAAGAGTCAGCTCATCTCTAGTGCAGTTAATTATCAGCCAGAGCTATCTAAATCACTTTGGCAGGACCCAGCAGACCAGAAGAGCATCCTGCAATATCCTTCAAAGTAGAGAAGGAGCAAACTGCCCATATGCAATGAAGATTTACGAGTCAAGCACACCACACTGCAGAGGTCAAGTCCATACCCTGCTGGCAATGTAAGCTACTTCAGGAGATATTCTCAGGATGGAGCTGAAAATTCCATTTCCCAAGAATGGAGAAGGAAGAGAGTTGGGCATCAATTTCAGCTACTGATTAGTAAATTTGGCTGGCTAAAGTCCAACCCTAAGAAGAGCTAAAGTTTGAACATATCCAAGTCAGGAAAAGGTCAGTAGCCTCCATTTTAACTCTACCCCCAGGATAAGGGGAAATGGACAGATTGAAAAATCACAGAGATGGTAGGACCAGCTTTGTTCCACCCATGTCAGATTGAATGAAGCCCTAGCCTAGGCTCTAGCCCCAACTCCAGCAGGGAGGAAGCTGGAGGGACCTGCACCAGCCTCTCCAGGCAACTACAGGCACTTTCAGCCCAATATGGAAAGTGATAGACAAACCAGAAGATATATATCTCGGCCCCAAATAGGATGGGGGAGGTACTATTTCCTCAACCTCTCTGGGCAACCTCAGGTGCTTTCAGCCTGCATGAACTATATTATTGGATACATCTGTGGCTCAATCCCCACCCCAGATAGGACAGAAGGGGTGTGGGGTTTCCCCAGCTTCTGGACAACTGTAAGCACTTTTGACTCACACAGACCAGACTGTTTGACACATCTGGGGCTTCATCCCCACCCCTGACAGGGCAGGAGGAGGGATGGACCTTTGGCCTCTCTGGGCAACTACAGTCACTTTCAACACACATGGACTAGATTGGTAGGCAAATCTGTGGATACATCTCTGACCCTAATAGAATAGGAGGTTGGTGGTGTTTCATCAACCTCTCCAGAAAATTGGAGGCACTTTTGGGCTAGAGTGTTGGGCACCCCAGTAGTTCTATCCCCACCTCTGACAGGGCAGAAGGGATAGTGCTTCCTCAGCCTCTCTGGGAAACTCTAGCCACTTTCAGCCTGCATAGACTAAAGTGTTGGACATATCTCTGACTTCATCCCTGCTCATGACAGAGAAGGGGTAGAGACAGGGCTCCCTAGCCTCTCAGGGTAACCACAGCCACTTTTAGCCCACAGGAAATAGTTTATAGGACACATCTGTGGCTTCTTCCCTGCCCCTGGCAGAGCAGGAGGAGAGATAGTACTCCCTCACTGTAGCAGTTTGATATTGTTCATGAATTTAAAAAAGTAGATATTGGATTATGTTTGTGAAGTGTCTTTTTTCTTCTGGGCATATTATATTGTATTGGATTCAGAGGCTTCACTTTTACTTGATACAATTATGACTAAGGCTTTGATTGGGCCACATCAGTAGGATATTGAGTCCCTGCCCCCTTGGTGGGAGAGAAGGAATTTGAAGTTTTAATGCTGGAGCTCTGGGAAGTAAATACACAAAGAAGCAGATATGTGAGGAAAAAGAAAGAAGGCTCCATTAGACACAGTAGAGGCCCCAGGAAGAGAGACAAGCCATTTGCCTGATAGTTTACAGCTGGACTTGTGGAGAGAGCAGAGCAGCTGAGCATGGAGAGAAATGAGCCCCAGGAGAGAGATGAGACTTATGCCAGCCTATATCCGATATTGGAAGAAGCTGGGATCATGGACCCTTAAGAGGAAGAGGAAGCCCGAACCTTGGTGAGGGAAGCAACTTATACTCTATGGCCTGGTAACTGCAAGCTTCTATCCAAAATAAAAACCCTTTATAAAAGCCAACAGATTTCTGGTACTTTGCATCAGCACTCCTTTGGCTGACTAATATACCACCCTCTCAGGGAAACTGAAGCTCTTTTGACCTGCATAGACTAGTTTGCTGGGCATCCTGGAGGTTCCATTCCCAACCCTGGCAGGGAAGAAATGGGAACTACTGCTTCATCAGTCTATCTACCTGGGACAATAGAATCAGTTTTAACTCACACAGCTCAGGCTGCTGCCCACACATGTGGATCCATCCCTGCCCAAAACAGGGGAGTAAAGAGCTTACAGCTCCATCAGTGTCACTGGACAACTACAGATGGTCTTGGCTTGCACAGCTTGGATTATTGTACACAGCTGCAGTTCCATCCCTACTTCTGGTGGGAAAGAAAAGCGGGAGAAGCTTCATTGGTACCTGGGACAATGCAGGCAGTTTCACCCTCCATGGCTTATAGTACCAACAGCATCCTCAGCCCCTTTTCCACAAACAGCAAAGAAGAAAGGGCAGGAAGTTGATAAGAGCGAAAAAAAATTTCAGTGGGCTAAACAGGAGCCACTATAAAGTTCAAAATTCAATTGAACCAAGTATCAAAGAGGGGCTATAGCACAAAGCCAATCAAATAGAAGGCCCTAGATTAAAGAGAGAAAAGTGCCCAAGAATAAATACATCTAGTAAATCAGATGCTGAGACTCCAAAAAAAATTACAATCTATAACAGAAACAGGAAGATATGACCTAGTCAAAGGAACACACTAAGCCTCCAGATGACATAAAGAAGTTGACACAACTAATCATAGATGTTCAAACAAATATCCATGATAAATTCAATGAGATGGCTAAAAAGATGAAGGACATAAAGAAGACACTGGGTGAGCATAAATAAGAATTTGAAAGCTTTCATAGAAAAATAGCAAATCTTAAGGGAATGAAAGATACAATAAATGAAATTTAAAATACACTGTAAAAAATTCTCTGGAGACGTAGAACAGCAGATTTGAAGAGGCAGAAGAAAGGATCAGAGAACTTGAAGACAGGGCCTCTGAAAGCAAACATCAAAAGAACAGATAAAGAAAACAATGGAAAAAGTTGGACAGGTCTCAGGGAACTAAATGATGTCAAGAGAAAGGCAAACATATGTATCATGGGTGTCCCAGAAGGAGAAGAGAAGGGAAAAGGGACAGAAGTAATAAGTGAAAAAAGAATGATAGAAAATTTCCCAACCCTATTGAAAAACATTGATATCCACATCCAAGAAGCACAACAAACTCTCTTCTGAATGAATCCAAATATATTTACCCCAAGACACTTAGTAATCAGAATGTCAAATGCCAAAGAGAGAATTCTGAGAGCAGCAGGCGAAAAGAAATTCATCATATACAAGGGCTGTCCAATAAGATTAAGTGCTGATTTCTCAACAGAAACCATGTAGGAAAAGACACATTATGATATATTTAAGTTACTGCAAAGAAAAAAAAAACTGCCCACCAAGAATCTTATATCCAGAAAGATTGTCTTTCAAAAATGAGGTTGAATTTAGAATATTCACAGATAAAAAGAAACTGAGAGCATTTGTAATCAAGAGACTGGCTTTAAATGAAATGCTAAAAGGAGTGCTATAGCTTGAAAAGAAAAGACAGGAGAGAGAGGCTTGGAAGAGAGTCTAGAAATGAAGATTATATCAATAAAAGTAACTAAAAATGTAAAAAGAATGGTGAAAACAAGATATCATAGATAAAACCCAAAGATCAAAATGGGTAAAGAACTACCTATACAGTAATTAACATTGAATGTCAATGGATTAAACTCCCCAATCAATAGACACAGACTTGCAAAATGGATAAGAAAATATAAGCCATATATATGCTCTATACAAGAGACTCACCTTAGACCCAAGGATACAAATATATTGAAAGTGAAAGTCTGGAAAAAGATATTCCACGCATGCAGTGATAAAAAAAAATGGCATAGCTATACTTTTATCAGATGAAATACATTTTAAAAGTACAGTTGTTATTAGAGACAAGGAAGGTCATTGTATAATAATAGAAGGAGCAATTCATCAGAAGGATAAAACAATCATAAACATATATGCATCTAACCAGGAAGCCCCAAATTACATGAGGCAAACACTGGCAACACTGAAGGGAGAAATAGATGTCTCTACAATAATAGTTGGAGAATTTAATACACTACTTTCTTCATTGCACAGATCATATGGGCAGAGGATCAGTAAAGAAACAGAGAGCTTAAATAATATGATGAATGAACAAAACCTAATAGACATATACAGAATATTGTACCCCAAAACAGAAGAATATACATTTTTCTCAAATACTCATGAAACTTTCCCGAGGATAGACCATATGCTGGGACACAAAACATATCAATATTTTTTAAAAATAGAAATTATACAAAGCACTTTCTCTGACCATAATGGAATAAAGTTGGAATTCAACAAGAGCTGAAAATAGGGAAAATTTACAAATATGTGAAGATTAAACAACACACTCTTAAATCATCAGTGGGTCAAAGAAGAAATTGCAAGAGAAACCAATAAATATCTTAATATGAATGAAAATGAGAAAACAGCATATCAGAACCTATGGAATGCAGCAAAAGCAGTGCTGAGAGGTAAATTTATAGTCCTCATTGCTTACATTAAAAAAGAAGAAACAGCTAAAATCAAGGATGTAACTTTAAAAAGAACAGCAAACTAGGCCCACAGCAAGCAAAAGGAATGAAATAATGATGATCAAAATTTGAGAACAAAATAATTGAAAGAATTAACAAAACCAAATTTGATTCTTCAAGATCAACAAAACTGACAAACCCTTAGCTAGACTAACAAAGAAAAAAAGAGACTATACAAATAAAATCAGATGAAAATGGGCACATTACTACTGACACGACAGAAACAAAAGAGATAAGAGGATATTATGAACAACTCTGTCCAAACAAACTAGACAATGTAGATAAATTGAAAAATTCCTAGAAACATATAAACAACCTACACTGACCTGAGGAAGAAATAGAAGACCTCAACTAATCATAAGCAAAGAGATTAAATAGTCATTAAATAACCCCCCAAAATGAGAAGCGCAGAACCAGATGGCCTCATAGGTGAAGATTTAATACCAACCTTATTCAAACTCTTCCAAAAAAATTGAACAGGAGGGAACACTACCAAGGTCATCCCATGAAGCCAACATCACCCAAATACCAAAACCAGATCAAGATATTACAAAAACAAAATTACAAATTTCCCTAATGAATACATATGCAAAAATCTTCAACAAAATACTTGCTAATTGAAACCAACAACATATTAAAGGAATTACTCATCATGACCAAGTGGGTTTTATACCAGGCATGCAAGAGTGATTCAACACAAGCAAATCAATCAGCATAATACACCACATTAATAAATCAAAGAAGAAAATCACACCATACTATTGATTGATGCAGAAAAGGCATTTAACAAAATACAGCATCCTTTCTTGATAAAAATAGTACAAAAGATAGAAATTGAAGGAAATTTTCTCAACACAGTAAAGGGCATATATGAAAAACCCACAGCTAGCATTGTACTTGATGATGAAAGACTGAAAACTTTCCCATTGAGATAGGGAACAAGATGATGATGTATCCCTGTCACCACTGCTGTTTAAAATATTGCTAGAGGGGGAAGCAGACTTGGCCCAATGGATAGGGCATCCGTCTACCACACGGGAGGTCCACGGTTCAAACCCCAGGCCTCCTTGACCCATTCAGAACTGGCCCACACGCAGCGCTAATGCAGCAAGGAGTGCTGTGCCATACAGGGGTGCCCCCCCGCGTAGGGAAGTCCCATGCACAAGGAGTGCACCCTGTAAGGAGAGCTGCCCAGCACGAAAGAAAGTTCAGCCTGCCCAGGAATGGCACCAAAAACAGAGAGCTGATGCAGCAAGATGATGCAACAAAAAGAGACACAGATTCCCGTGCCACTGACAGCAACATAAGTGGACAAAGAAGAACACACAGCAAATGGCACAGAGAACAGAAAACTGGGGGGTGGGGGGGGGGGGGGGTGGGGGGGTGGGGGGGAGGGAAGAAAAATAAATTTTTAAAAAATCTTAAAAAAAAAAAAATCTAGCTAGAGCAGTCAGACTAGAAAAAGAAATAAGGCATTTCCAGGTTGGAAAGGAAGAAGTAAAACTTTCACTATTCACAGATGATATGATCCTATACCTAGAAAATAACAGAAAAATCTATAACAAAGCTACTAAAGTGAATAAAAGAGTGCAACAGATAGCAGGATACAAGATTAATAGGCAAAAAATCATAGTGTTTCTATACACTAGTAATGAGCAATCCGAGAAGAAGTCAGAAAAAAATTCCATTTACAATAGCAACAAAAAGAATAAAATATTTAGGAATAAACTTAAACAAGGACATAAAACACTTGCATTCAGAAAACTACAATGCATTGGTAAAATAAATCAAAGAAGATATAAATAAGTGGAAGAACATTCTGTGTTCATGGATAGGAAGACTGAGTATTGTTAAGATGCCAATTCTACCCAAATTAATATACAGATTCAGTGTAATAAAAATTCCAACAGCCGTTTTTTTTAAAGAAATATAAACCCTGATTATCAAATTTGTTTGGAAGGGTAATGGTCCCCAAATAGCCAGAAATATCTTTAAAAAGTAATAGCGAAGTTGGAGGACTCCCACTTCTAGACTTTAAATCATATTACTTAGCTACAGTGGGAAAAAAAGCATGATACTGGTATAAAGATTAACATATAGAACATGTGGGAGGAGTTGGGGAGGCAGTATGGGGTATATGGGAACCTCATATTTTTTATTGTAATATATTTTGTGATCTAAGTATCTTTTAATAAAAGACAATAGAAAAAAAATTTTTTTAAAAAGAATGAATGAGAACCTCTATCTCACTTCCTATACAAGAATCAACTCAAAATGCATCAAAGACCTAAATATAAAAGGATAACCATAAAACTCCTAGAGGAAAGTGTAGGGAAACATTTTCAAGACCAGGTGGTAGGAAAGCATGAGCAATGAAAGAAAAAAATGGATAAATGGAACCTCTTCAAACTTAAACATGGGCTTCAAAGGACTTTGTCAAGAAGGTGAAAAGGCAACCCACTCAATGGTAGAATATATTTGGAAACCAATTATCTAATAAGGATTTTATCCCCATGCTATATGAAAAGATCATACAACTCAATAATATATGAGCAAGCAATCCAATTTTAAAATGGGCAAAAGACTTAAGTAGACATTTCTCTGAGATATCATCTCACACCCCTGAGAATGGTCATTATTTTTTTTTTAAATGAAAAAACAGAAAACAACAAGTGCTGGAAAGGATGTGCAGAAATAGGAATACTTCTTAACTGTTGAGGGAAGTGTACAATGGTACAGTCTCTGTGGAAGACAGTTTGGCGGTTCTTCAGGGAGCTAAATATAGAACTGCTATAAGATCCAGCAACCACTTTACTAGGAATATATCCAGAAGAGCTGAAAACAGTAACATAAACAGACATCTGCACACTAATGTTCATAGAGGCATTATTCAAAATTGCCAAAAGATGGAAACAATCCAAGTGTCCATCTATCAAAGAATGGATAAATGAAATGTGGTATATACATATGATTAAATACTGCTATAAGAAGAAATGAAATTGGGACACATATGACCTATATTACCTATGAAAAAGACAGAACTACACATGTTTGAGAAGATGTGGAAAATAGGAACACTTATTCACTGTTGGTAGGAATGTAGAATGGTACAGCCACTGTGAAGAACTGTTTGGCAGTTTCTAAACAAGCTGAATATAGATTTGTGAAATGATCCAACAATACCACTACTGGGTATATACCCCTAAGAACAGAGAACAATGACACAAACAGACATCTGCACACCGATGTTTATAGCAGAGTTATTCACAATTGCCAAAAGATGGAAATAACCCAGGTGCTCATCAAGTGATGAATGGATAAACAAACTGTGGTATATACAAATGGTGGAATATTATGCAGCTGTAAGAAGAAATGAAGTCGAAAAGCATATGACAACTTTGATGAACCTGGAGGACATTATGTTGAGTGAAGCAAGCCAGGCACAAAAGGACAAATATGGTATGATTGCACTATTATGAACTAAATGCATTGTGTAATCTCACTGAGTTAATAACTTGAATATGGGTCAACAGAAAATAGAATGAGTTTAGAGAATGGAAAGCTGAGGATGAAGTTGTGCAGAATTGGTCAAAGGATGTGTATTAATCTTTGGAAATGAAGAGAAAAGGTGAAAGTACAACATAATATTTGTAACTAGCAGTACCATTATATGAGTATGACAGTGGTTGAAAGGGAGAGTCTAAGTCATGTATATTACTAAAAAGAAAGCTAAAAACTAAAACATAGGACTGTATAGCATAGTAAAATCTCATATGAAATATGAATATGGGCAATATTGCATATGTAAGACTATTTTTCTTTGAAACTGAAAAATGTATGTTGTTACAAGATATTAATATCATACAAAAAACCAATATGCTAAGTGAAAGAAACAAGACACAAAGTTCTACATATTGTATGATTCCAATTTTATTAAACATAAATATAAATCAATTTATAAAGATGAAATTAGGTTAGTGGCTATGTAGGGCTGTAGCAGGATAGAGGGATTGAAAGGTGACTCCTAAGGGGTGTAGAGTTCTTCTTTTTGGAGTAATGAAATTGTTAAAAAAAATTTGTGGTGATGAATGCACAATATTGCGATTATACTAAAAACAATAGATTATATACTTTGAGTAGATTATATGGTATATGAATATATATCAAAATAAAACCGCTTATAAATAAACACTTGTCTACCCAAAAACTTGTATCTAAACATTCATAGGAGTATTTTTCATAAAAGGAAAAAGTGGAGAAAAAATCCAAATGTCCATTAATTGATGAATGTATAAATAAAATATGGTATATCCATACAGTGGAGTATTATTTGGAAAAAGAAGGATTGAAGTATTTATACATGCTTTGACATGTATTAACCTTGAAAAAAAAAGGACCACATGTTGTGTGACTTCATTTATATGAAATGTCCATAACAGACATATCTATAAAGACAAAAAATAGATTAATAGAGCAATAGATGAACTGTTACCTAGGGCAGGGAAGAAAGGGAAATGACTGCTAATGTTGTTACATTCTGCAGCAATGAATGTCTTCAAATTGATTGTGCTATAGTGAACACACTAAAACTATTGCATTGTACACATTAAATGGGTGAATTATATAGTATTTGAATTATATATCAAAAAGCATTTAAAAAGACAAATATTGTTTGGTCTCACTAATATGAACTAAATATGAAGAATAAACACATGGGATTAAAACCTAGACTATAGGTTACTAAAAGATAGAATGAGAACAGAGACGTTTCTGATATTTAATGTGTATAGAATTTTCAATTAGCTTGGCTGTAAATGTGTGGAAATAGAGTTGATGGTAGCACATTATAGTGAGTATAACTATCACGGTTGGTGTATAAATGGGATTTGGCTGAAAGGGGGTAGTCTATGGGTATAAATGTCAATTGAAAGAAAGCTAGAGAATAATCTAGAGACTGAGTAACACAGTGAACCCAAAGGTGGATAACGACTGTGGTTAACAGTACAAATATAAGAATGTTCTTCTATGAACTAGAACAAAGTTATGTCACTATTGCAGGGCGGTCAGAATGTGAAGAAGCATGCATACTGTAATATTCTTGCACCAATGTCCAAAAAGGTACTATATCAATGCTAAGGGACAATAATAGAGGGGTATGGGATTTTTTCTTTTGGACTAAGGAAAATGTTCGAAGGTTTACTGGAGCAATGACTGCATGATTCTGTGATGAAAATGAGAAATGCTTAGTGTATACTTTGGATAGAATGTACAAGGCATGAGACTGTATAACACAATGAACCATGGGTAGAAGATGGGCTATGATTAACAGTACAAATATGAGAGGGTTCTCTCGTGAACTATAACAAATATACAATACTAATCCATGGTGTTAATAAAAGGGAGGATATGGGGGAAATATGTATGCTATGGACCATAGGTAACGGCAATAGTCTGATCATGTTCTTTCATATTCTGTAACAAATGTTCCACAACAATGTAAGGTATTGGTGGAGGGGTGATATATGGGAATTCTGGACATTATGCATGATTCCTTTGTAAGTTCACACCTTCTCTAATAAAAAAAATTTTTTTTTAAGTACACAGAAGATAATGTTGGCCTGGGGCTAGGGTGGTTGAATAAATCTTGATAATACCTACATCTAATTAACATGCAAATAATCTATCTTCAGATTATATTTTTAATCCAACCTCTTCTCACTACCATCAGTTTATTTCCACTGTCCTCAAGTGCATAACCCATATCAATACAGCTGCCAGAAAATAAAAAGAAACAAAAAAATGAATAAAGAGGAATGGATGTAGCTCAAGTGGTTGAGTGCCTGCTTCCCATATACCATATACGAGGTTCCATATTTGAGCCCCTGTATCTCCTAAAAAAAAACAAACAAACAAATGAAGAAACCAGCTCTCACTGGGGAGCAGATGTAGCTCAGTGGTTGAGTGCCTGCTTCCCATGTATGAGGTCCTGGGTTCAGTCCCCAGTACCTCCTTAAAAAAAAAAAAAAAAAAAGAATAAAAACGAAATACAAAATATAGCTGCCAAAGAAGAAAGATTTATAAAAACAGATTATATCATGTACCAGCTCAAAACCTTCCAAAGGCATCCCATAACTTAAAATAAAATCCAAAATCCCTACCATATCCTAAAAAGTTCCATATTGTGTCCACTTCTGGTTACCATCCTTACCCCATTTCCGTCTGCTCTTCCTGGGCAGCCAGATTAACCACTTTATAATTCCCTAATTATATCTAGCATGTTTTCACCTTAGGGACTTTGCACTAGTTGTTTCCTTTGACATTTTCCCTCTGGATATCCAAAAGACTCACTGTTCATATTATTCAAGTTTAGTCTCAAAGATCACCTTTTCTGAGAGAGTCTCCTCTGTTCTCTCCACTAAAGTAATGCCTTTATCATTCATCATCCTTGCAGCCTGCTATGTTTATCCTCAGAGCAATTATCACAGCCTGCCCTTTTTTTATTTGTTTGATAACTGCCTGCCTTCTATATTAGAAACAGTTCCATGAGAGCAGAGACTTTGTCTTTTGTTCACTGCTCTATCCTTGGTGCTCAGCAAAATGCTTCGCACTGAGTATACAACAGATTTTTGTTAAATAATTTATCACAAGAATAACATGTTAAATGGGTCAGGAGATTACAGGCTACAGGAGCTGACAACATCAAGGGCACCTAGCATTCAAAAGGTCAGTGAACAAACAATGAAAAAGAAACAGGTGAATACCTGAAAGTCCCTGTCTTCTGTGCTACAAAGTTAAATAAGACAAATTGACAAAAGTTTAAGAGAGTCATCCACTAGGTAGTTATGTCTTAACAGGAATTTGCCTGAGAAAACTTGGGCACAATCCCTGTTCAGCCTGTAACTAGTTGTATGATTTAGGCAAGTTAGCAAACCCCTCTGCCTCAGCTTTCTCATTTGTAAAATGAAGATAACGGTAATAGGTACTATGCAGGATAGTGCGAAATAATTTTAATGAGTGTATGTATATATATATATATATATATATATATATATACATACATTTGTCTGGATAATTAGCAAAGGCTCAGGAAATGTTAGATTAATAATAATCTGTCCTCTAACAGTTAAAATGGTATTCCCAAAGGCCCAGTGGAATTCTGAAATCCAAGGTCAAAGAGACCCAGCAAAGTAGGTATAGATATACTGTGAACAATAGGATCTTTTTTCACAAAGCACTATATCTACAATTAGCAGGTGAGTATACTTTATGAATTAACTGATTGTAAATTTTACCCCTAACCAAAAAGTCAACTTTAAACTCTGATGCTTTACATTACGAAAACACAGAAATGCAATGGGTGTGTTCCCTAAGTCAAGATTTCTATGTTCCCCTTCTTTTGGATACTTTTCCATCACTATTACTTAGGTTAGGTTATAACCTAGTTATAACCTAGTTAAGTGAGGCCACCTTGCCCTCCCCAGCCTATGGAAGGTAATGGTGTTTTCCAGTAAGCCTGACATGGCCTCAACAATGTGTTCCTAGTATGCACTTGAAATATAAGTTTGACTTGAAATATAAGGAAAAATAAAAATTTCCTGACCCTAAGGCTTGCTGTAAAGGAAGACTAACAAGCTTCACATGAGCCTTGCACATTTGCCAAAAGTCTAAAGAAGAGGAATTATGTTTTCCTTCCCCAAACCCCACCCCAAACTGGGCTCCATCACACATTAGCCATTTGGAAATTTACGCAATGGCACCAACTGGTTAATTAGATAGAAGAGTTTGTGTTGTTAGCATTCTCCTTGAAAGTATCAATGAAAATGTACCATTTTGTGTTATTTTTCCTAAAAGAAGAAAGTACAAGATGATAACGTCCTTATGACAGAATGATGCTTCACAATTCGAGATTACTATTCACAAAGCAAAGTTATTATCTCATTTAAGATGAAAAAACCTGAGTTTAAAGAGGTTAAGTGACTCGCTATATGTCCGTCACACAGTTAAAAGGCAAAGCTGGGTCGAAAAGCCAAGTCTTCTGATTTTCAGTTCAGAACATTTTCCCTTCCACTAATAAACTTACCTGAAGAACTGTGATGGTCAAAATCCAGAATAATTACTCTAATCTCTGGCAGTTTACTTCATTAAAGATTGGAATAGAGACAGACAGCACTTGTTGCAGAACACCATCACATTCTCAACAAGAAAAATATGTGGACATACATTCAAGAGGTGCCTTTGGCAAAATTTGCATTTTTGTATTGTTGCTGCCAACAGTTTATTGGATTCCATGAAGAATGGAAAGCCCTGGTTTAAAAAAAAAAAAAAAAAAAAAAAGCAGGGAATAATGTAGCAAGAAAAGAGGAGCCATAAAGGAAGATGAACAAAAGAAAAAAAAAGAAACATATTTCTATTTTTCTTTTGAGACGTATTTCTTCATATGATAGAAATGGTAGAGAATATTAGGCATGTGTCTAGGAAGCCAGGAGCTCCTATAAACATAGGTGAGGTAGAATAACAAACTGTTAGGAGCAAGGATTAGGTACCAGAGGATCTGGGTTTTATCCCTGCATCTATCACGTACAGCAGGTTATTTAACCCCTTCCCCATCTGTAAAGAAAAGATAATCATTGGTACTACCTCATAGGGTTTCACAGTTCATTTGAGCACAGCATCTAATATACTTCAAAACTCAGTAAATTAGCTATTATTATTGTTGTCACCACCACGAGGTAGAGAGACTTCTTTTAATGAGATCTCTTTGCCCGTTTATGCCTCATCTCCTAGCTATGTGACCTGAGGCAAACCACTTAACCTCACTGAGCTTGAAAGAATAATGCAATCGTGCATAATAATAATAAAGTCCTTAAGACAATCAAATGGAATAAAATAGTAGAGACTTTTGTAAACAGTGAACCATTCATTGATCATAGTCTTCATATTCTAGCCAGACGTGATATTAAAACGTGAGTTGAGCAACTGAAGATTTCAAGTTGTATAACACTGGAGTCATTCCCCGCCCATCTGGGTGAAATGTGCACATATTTAGGTAAGAATTGAGGGGGGTGGAAGGGGTTGTGATGTCCATCATTTCCTCAATCACAAGTATTTGAGTACCTGAAATGTACTTATAATGGGGATATGCCATAGACAAAATAGTCTGGACCTAGCCCTCACACTACATATTTACAGTAGCAGTTGGAACTTGTATACAGGAAGCCAGGGAGCACTGCTAAAGCAGTCAAGCTAGTTTTGGAGAGAGACGGGAAAGGAGAACCAGGAAAATGACATTTGAGTGGAAATCCGAAAGATGATAAAGCATTAATGAGCCAAAGGGGAGAGAATCCAAGCTCTGAAGCAGCAGTAAATAAGAAACATTCAAGCAACCAAATGAGGTAACTGTGAATGGGATTTAGAAAGCAAAAGAGAGAGAGAGCTTTTCTCATAGGGTCATTGTGAGGCTTAAAGAAAATAACAAGTTCTTCATAAACAATAGATGTATAGAAAAAAAAATTTTTTACAGTGTTTTTCAAAGTAAACTCCATGGACCATGTGAATTAGCAACAGCTGAGAGGCTTAGATAAAATCAGATTCTAAGACCCCACTCCAGTGAGACTCTAGATGTGTACAGTGCAAGACAAAATCTTAATCATTTCCCTCTGTCTGAAAAGCCACTTTCTGCCTGTGTCCTGAAGTCTGAAACATCTGAAGTCTCTTTTGTTCCTAGATAAGTGATTCCCAACCTTGGCTTCACATTAGATTCACCTGGGGAACTTTTTAATAATACTGATACTCAGGCCCCTTCCCATTCTCATTGAATCAGAACCCTTGTGCATGGGGCCCAGGCATCAGTTTTGCAAGAAGTACCAGGTAATTTTATAGTATGCCCTTATTTATTTGATTTTTATATTGTACAATATTGAGTACATTCTCATTTTTATCTGGATATATTTTATATATATATAGTCCTTGTGGTTACCATGGGATTAATTTTTAACATCCTAAATATACAACAATCATATTTGATTTGATACCAACTTGCCTTCAGTACACTGTTTCTATACCCTACCATTATCCACCTTTTTCTGTACTTGTTAATATTATATCTTTGTACATTCTATGTCCAAAACAATTGCTCCATCACAACTTTTGATGCATTTGCATTTTAGCGCCTATAAAAAAAAGTGGAATTACATTACAAAAAAAATACAACAGTACTTGCATTTATAGTTACCTAAATGATTATGTTTATTGGAGGTTTTTATTTCTTTATGCCACTTTACATCACTATCTATTCTTCTTTCCTTTCATCAAAAGAACTGCCTTTAGCATTACTTATAGGACTGGCCTAGAGGTGATAAACTCAGCTTTTGTCTATCTACGAATGTCTTAATCTCTCTCCCATATTTGAAAGAGTTGCTAGATATAAAACTCTTATTTGGCAATTGTTTTCTCTCAGGACTTTATATTTCCACCCACTGCCATCTTGCCTAAATGGTTTCTGGTGAAAAATCGGCACTCAGTTTAATTGGGACTCCCTTGTACATAACACATTGCTTTTCTCTTACTTTCAGAACTCTGTCCTTATCATTTGCATTCAACAGTTTCATCAATATGTGACAGGGCATTTTTTTTTTATTTACATTTATCCTGTTTGCTCTTTGCTGGGCTTCTTGGATTTTCATATTCACATATTTTACTAAGTTTAAGAAGTTATGTCATTATCTTTGAATACTCCTCCTGCCCTGCTCTTTCTTCTCTAAGACTCCCACAATTTGATATTGGTACACTTGATGGTGTCTTGGAGGTCTCTTAGACTATTTCCACTTTTTATAATTCTTTTTCTCTTTCTGGTCCTCAGCCTGGCTCATTTCAATTGTTTTGTCTTCAAGTTCACTGAGTCTTTTTTCTGCCAGCTCCAATCTGCCCTTGAACCCCTCCTGGGAATTTTTCATTTCAGTTATTGTGACTTCAACTACAGTAGTTCTATTTGGTTCCTTTTTCAAATTTCTATTTATTGAAATTCTCATAGCACTCATTCATAGTTTTCCTAATATCCTTTAGCTATTTCTTTGTATTTTTTAAATTTCCTTGAGTTTACTGAAGATTGTATTTTTTAAATCATTTTCTGGTATATCCATAGCCTGGTCTACTTTGATGGTGTTTTCTGAATTTTTAAACTTTTCCTTTGGACAAGCTATCATTTCCTGTTCCTTTGTTTGTCTTGTACTCTCTCGTTGCACACTGTACATTTTAATATTCTTAAATGTAAACTCTGGGATTTATTACCTGAGATATCTATTTCTAAAATGTGTATCCAGCTGGTGATATGACAGAAATTTCCTTTTTCTTGTCAGTCATCCTACCAAGAACATTCATCCAAGGTGAATGCAAAGTGCAGGGTGCTCCCTGTCTTTTTTGGATCTTTGTCTTGTCCTGGGCTTGTGCTTGCTAATGACTTAGAAGTTCTCCTGTTTATAAGAATTTGATACTTCCCAGGAGACAGTCCATCTCCTTAACCTGCCACCACACCTAAAGCTGGTAAAATTTTGCTCCAGACCATTGGCCTCAGTTGTTTCTCACACTGCTTTCATTGTCTCAAGCTGCTTTTGCTTGGAGATCAAATTCTGGGAAGAAAGGTATTACAGTTTGAATTGGATGATTCCCAAAATAAGATTATGTTCTTGAACTAATTCATTACTGTGGGTAAGGGGCCTTTTTGATTGGACTACATCGGTGAGACATGACTCAGGCTGAGTCACCTCCCACTTACTGTAGCTTTATATAAATGGAGACACAGAGATAGAGACACAGTAAAAGTCCATTTTGATCCTGCCATTTGAGAAAGAGGAGAAAATAGAGAGAGATAAGACTTCAGGTTCACCTATAGCTTCAGAAAGGCAGAGAAGCCCCATGAGACTGAGAAAGACCTCTGAGTCTGGAATCAGCAGAGCACAGAGGCACAGAAAGGGGCCCCCGAAGGGCTGGGCCTATGGAACAACTGAAGGTTGAGGAGATGAGCCCTGCCATATACCTGATTGCCACACAGAAGGATGCCAGGATCACCAATAGCAGACTTTGGTGAGAAAGCATCTCTGATGGTGGTCTGATTTGGACATTTCATAGCCTTGGAACCATAAGTTTTACCCCTAATAAATTTCCTATTATAAAAGCCAATCAATTTCTGGTACTTAGCACTGGCAACCCTCTGGCAAACTAAGACAAGAGGCACGCTGGAGAGGAGTTTCCCAAGTCATCTTTCCCAGTAGGAACAAGGCCTGGAACGCACAAAGGGGAGTGCTATCTGGCTCCACGCTGCCCTGGGGAGGAAAGGAGGCAGGTGCCAGGAAGGGGCACCAAGAGATTCTTCCACAGCTCCCCAAAGCTGCACTTTCTTAACCTGCCCAGCAAATGCAGCCATCCAGCTGTCCTCTACAGCTCTGAGGAAGTATACCATCTTTAAGTCTCCTCTGCTGCCTTGGTCCAGGGTGGGTTGGAACAATGGCCGCCCTCAGAACTGGGTGCCCAGAGATCCAAAGTCACTAACCAATAGCCGCAATCAGCAGTCAGCCCGTGTTCACCCCAGATCTTGGGGAGTGGATTTTTATATCCCTTTCTGATGCCAACAAGTTATGCCATGGGCTGGATCCACTGCAACTTGCCACTAGAATGGGGGATGGTGCCAGGAACCACCATGTGGAAAGAGCAATTACTAGTATTTGCCATAATTTATCAGCGTCTCTCTCCTGCTCTTCCCTAGATACTGTACAGTGTTCTACTAGACTCTGGAGTTTTCAAATAGTCGATTCAGACTGTTTTCATAGTTGTTCTTATAGAGGGACTGATGCATGGGTCTTCCTAGTCTGCCGTCTTCCCACAATCCTCTCTTCATAGTGCACTCAGAGATAAGAACCTCTGGTTTATACTTTACTTACTCAGCTACTGGATAATTTAAGCCAGACACAAAAGGACATATATTTTAAGATCTCACTGTGACAGTTTGAAGTTATATTATGAATCCCAAGGTTATTAGTCAGCCAAAGAGGTGCTGATGCAAAGTGCCAGAAATCTATTGCTTTTATAAAGGGTATTTATTTAGGATAAAAGTTTAGAGTTATAAGGTCCTAAAGAGTCCAACTCAAGGTACCATAAGAGGTGCTTTCTCACCATAGTCTGTTGCTATATGTTGAAGCAAGATGGTTGCCAATCTCTGCTAAGGTTCAGCCTTCCTCTTCCTCTTAAGGCTCCATGGGCCCAGCTTCTTCCAACCTCAGCTGTAGGCTGCAGGGCTTCTTTCTTTCTGGGTCTTCTCAGTTAACTGCTCAGGGTTCTGGTCTCCAGCTGCAAGCTATCAGGCAACTGGCTCAGCTCTCCCCAGAACTGTAGCTATTTGAGCCTTCTTTCTGTCACACGACAGGACCAAAATGGCCAAGTTCTCTCCTCTTCTGTGTCTATGGAACTCTCTTCCTGTGCCATCTTCTGTGTATCTTCCTGAGTGTTCATTTATATAGCCCGCCAAGGGGGCAGGGACTTAAACTGAGTTAAATCCTACTAACATGGTAGAATCAAAGCCCTAATCGTAACATAATTTAATCAAAGACATCTCGACTGAATCTAGTATAATCTAGTTCCTCTCAGAGGAACAGACCAGTTTACAAATACAATCTCTTTTTTGAATTCATAAATAATCTGAAACTGACACACCCAGTAAAAGATTATGTTCTTAAACTAATCTATTCCTATGGGCGTGGTACTCTTTGATTCCATTAATGTAAGTTGAGATACCTTTGATTATATGATAAGATCACTTTAGGACTTTTGATTGGACTATGTGAGGGAGGCATGAGCCAACTTGAGTCTCCACCTTCTTGCTGGGTCTGATATAAATGGATACAGAGAGAGAGACAGAGAGAAAGGAAGCTGTCATATTGATCCTGCCATGTGAGAGAGCGAGCTGAAGGAAAACAGAAGCACAGAGGCACAGAAAGATGTCCCAGGTCTGGAACCAGCAGAGCACAGAGGCAGAGAATGAGGCCCATAACAGGCCTGGGTCCACAGAGGAGCTCATGGCTGAAGAGATAAGTCATATGCCTAATAGCTCACAATTTAACTCAGGAAGAAAATGGAACAGCCAAGATAGAGAGGAGACCAGAAAGAGACAAGCCCTAGTCCTCAGATTCTAGAGGGGAGATGATAGATTCTAGAGGGGAAGGCAGAGACCTCAGCAGAGATCAGTGGACCTCTTTGCTAAGTGGCCGGATCACCAGTAGCCGATGTTGGTGAGAAAACATCTCTGATGATGCCTTGATTTGGACATTTCACAGCCTCAGAACTGTAAGTTTTTATCCTAAATAAAATCCCCATTATAAAAGTCAACCCAAATCTGGTACTTTGCTTCAGCAGCTCTGTGGCAAACTAAGACACTCACTGATAGGAAGTAATTACAATAGGCAAATTAATAAACTCAGAAAGCAGAATACAGGTTACCAAGGACTGGGGTGGGGGTAGGGAATGGGGAGTTAATGCTTGATTGGTACAGAATTTCCATTTGGGGTGATGAAAAAGTTTAGAACTGGACGATAGTGATGGTAGGCCACATTGTGAATGTAATTAACAGCACTGAATTCTATACTTGGATGTAGTTAAAAGGAGGAAGTTTAGGTTGTAAGTACGCTACTAGAATAAAATTTTTTAAAATACCCCACAAATTCTTCAGTTGAAATCTCTGTTTGGAAAACTGAGATATTCACTTTGCCAGATAGGGACTTAACTTCTGTTCCTATCTTTGGCTGCATCCCAGGACATGTGTTCGACCACAAGGGCAGGAAGGAGGCGCATAGGAAGGCCAGGAGAACAAGCACCAGCTGAATTGAAATATTACCTAAATCAGTTTATCTATGTCCCATTTCTTTCTTATTGTATCTTTTTTATTGTGATAATCAATCCCCTTTTCTCTCATGAAAGGAGGTAAGGAAGTCTAGCCCACATTGTTTGAGGAAGAAATTAACCAGACACTACATGTGTGTCTTTACTCCCAGGAAAGAAACCTATTAGGGGACTCTTTACCCTTTAAACAGACAAAAAATCAGAACAGCCAACTTCCTGATCTTCCTTAGAATCTGAGAAAAAATCTCAGTGGAAACCAACACTAAATTGGGGGATGGAGGAATTGTGTCTGGAAAATGTGAGTCTGAGGAGAGGAATGGAGATTGCCTTGGCAAGGGTATAAATAGTGCTTCTCTGAATTTAATGTGTGATGTCCACAGAGACCCAAATAAAACACAAAGATTCTAAAATAAATTGTTTGAAAGACACATAAGAAACATGGGTGGAGGTTACAAGAAAGAACATTTTGATTAAGATTCAACAGCCTAGATTCAGCAAAGAAATGCTGTTCTTAATACCAGCCTTTGAAGTTGTCTCTCTTTCTTCACATGACAATGAGCCAGTAAGGGCAATACACTTGAATTTTTCAAAACCCTTTCGACATAATTTAACTTCTGGAGATAAGAAGCAAAGCAAATGTCAAAGGATAAGGGATAAAATAACATTTTGTGTAGAAAAGTCCCAGGGCTAGGAGATTAAAGAGCATTCCAGGTAACTCCAGGGTTTGGCTAACATGGTTGGCTAAGTCTGTTTTTAATGAGGCCAGGAGGAAGATCAGATTCAGGCCCTTTAAGAAACAATTACTATCACTAGGAAGACACCCCTAATACTACTTAAACTGCCTTCAAAAATGTGTTCCTTGGTCACAAACAGTAGAGAAGGATGAAAGAGGGTGCAGAGAGTAATTTCACACCATCCCCTTGTCTAAACCAGTAAAAAAAAATCCATGTCAGAAACTCTTATCAGGTCTCCACCCCAAATTTCATGCTAGCCAGTCATTTATAGTTGCTTTCTCCCATAAATCTATAGGGAAGTCTCACTCAAAGTCTAACTCTTATTGAAGAACAGGCAATAAATAAAGGCAGCTAGAATTGGGGGAGCACACCAGTTCATCTATCAAGTTCCCCTCTTAGTTTTCCTCTTTCCCTGTTCCCCACCTGCAGAAGTCTCTCTATTCATTCCCTGAAATGATACCTCTGGAAGTGGATGACCAGCCCTTGATGAGACTCAAGTATCCCCCCTTCCCCTAGCTGTCGGTCCATAGTGAGTTATATTTATTACCGTAGCCAGATTTCCAACCCTTGTGATGGAACTGGTGTTGGACACCTGACCCAAGCTACAACAGTCATATTCCTCCTAAAGGAATTTGGAAATAAAAGTCAAAGAGAGCTAGGTATCCTCTGCTGTGGCTTGAGTGTATAAATTTAAAACTAAGTTATCATGGATACCCCTTCATGTAGACTAGAAAGCAGAGAAAGTTGAAGGGCAGAGAGAAAATTGAATCAAATATGTACAGAGAAACAGAGATAGAGAAAGTCCAGACTGGGTTATTAATTCCTGGTTTCAGTCCACTGCTGGCCATAGAATACCCTGAATCTTTATATGAAAATCTCTTCTTTGTTGAGGAGAGCTAAAAGTGTTGTCTCCTCCTCCTTGTAAACCACTCCCCTTGACAAAAATCTACTATCCTTTCTCCTCTCTTTTACATCCTTTTCTTACCATGGATACTTTCTCCATGGACACTATCTTGTCTTTCCAGTTCCCTGATTCTCCACCTCCCATTTCCCCAAAATGCTGACATGACAGTGTCCTGTCATTAACTCTGGAAAGCTCTAGTATTTTATTGGCATTAAAAGGCTAAAGAGGGGAAGCAATCTATTCATATCTAAGGTTCCAGTGTGCCCTAAGGTATCATAATTATTGGTTAGATGAGTCATAATATAAGAGCAATAGGAGGTACCCTTATGCTAAATATGCCTTGCCTACCTACCTTGCAAGCTCTAAGAAGCTCTGGAAGCCAGTCAGATCAACAGATCTGAACAGGCAACATTCAGAAACTAAAAGATGCCTTCTATACATTTTTGCATTATAAGTGCTCCAGGCAGTATGGAGACTTTTTGCCAAATATTATAAGGCCCTATACCTCTCTGCAAGTCTGTTTTATCCTCACAATATTTAGAGATCTATGGTGGAATCATCCCCAGTGGAAGCCCAACCATGGCTTCCAGGATGCCTTTCGTTCTCAGGGGAAGAAACCTGATCGCCAAAAAATCCCAAGAAACTCTATGAGATTTCACAAATATTTATGCTATGCGTCATTAGAAATTTCCCCAACAGAGATACATATTAGGATCTTCAGGCATTAATGGATAACAAAGAAGAATTGGTCCTTAGAATCTGAACAGTCCCAAATATTAAGTGCTATGAAAGTGCTTGCAACTACTATTACAGGCATCATTTAAATAAGTATCCTGTGTCATATTCCAAGTAAATTTATATTTAGTTCAATTTAAAGAGGTTACTCGTTTGAAATATTTAATAACAAGTATACAATTTTTGCCTCTAAGGAAATATAAACTGTTTTGAGCACAATTACATTTTGAAAAACAAATATTACTGGTGAAATATTAAGCTGTCGACTTACTGAAGGCAGTCTGTTCGTTTCCTCAGTCATTCCACAAAAACTCAAGGGTCGTATGTTCCAGGCTATGAGCTAGGCTTTTACAGTAGAATAAACATAGATTTCTGAATGAGGCTAATTTAGTTTCAAAAATCAATTCTATTTTTTGTTAGTTATAAAACTTAGCCACATTACTTAATTTTTTTTTAAGGTACCGAGGCCAGGGATTGAATCTGGGGCCTTGTATGTGGTATACTAGCACTCAACCACTTGAGCTACACCAGCTCCCTTAATTTCTTTAAATACCCTCGGTCAGAAGCCAGGCTGCCTGGATTCAAACTACTTATTCCCTTCCTCTACATTCTTCTAGTGTTTTCAGTGCATCTCATGAGATTTTGTCTTCCCCAGTGAATTTAAGCTTATTGAAGGCAGGAAAGCAAATTTTACTTTTCTGTTCAATAGGTACCTGAAAATTTGTACTAGAGAAAAGGCAAATCAAATTCTCCAAAAATAGCATCAATTGACAATTTGATGCTTCACTTTTCTTACAGAAAATCTTAGAAGAAGGGAAGCTAATATTTGAGTTTCAGACCAGGTACACTGAACTAGATATTTTATATACATTGTCTCACTTCGACTGCAACTGTATAAATACATTAGGCATCATTATCAACATTTTACATGTGGGAATTAGTTTTCTCAAGAGATCTTACTGCTGGGACATCCTGGAGTCAGAATCCAGTTTCAGGTGTATCTAATTCAAAATCCCAAGTTTCTTCCCATCCTATGCTACCTCTCAAATTGAAAAAGTACAAGTTGAGGAAAAGAAGAATTGTTTCATTTCCCATGCTGTTCACCAACTTGAGTACAGAGAGGAAACCCTACCTCACCTCTCTCCCAGTTTCACTTCCTTGGTTCCTTTTGAAGATACTAAAGAGAAAGTAACTCCACTGACCATGAAATTAGAAGTCAAGTATTATTCTATCTTCTGTCCCTATTCTCTTATTGACAGTGTATTAGGGTTCTCTAGGGTAACAGAACCAACAGGAGATATCTTTAAATAGTATGAGATTTTATAAGATTGTTTCACAAGCCTGTGAGGGCACACAAGTCCAAATTCCATAAGGCAGGCTGCAAATCAGAACTCCGATAAAAGTCCTTGATGAGTGCCCCAGGACAAGCTTGCTGGCCAAAGTAGAGATGAAAATTCTCTCTCTTCTAAGTGTCTAAATCATCACTACTCCATTTAAGACCTTCAACTGATTTGGATGAGCAGTCTCTCATTGCTGAAGGCAATCTCCTCAGTTGACTGTAGATGTAATCAGCCACATGCAGTCAACTTACTAATGATTTAAGGCAACAAAATGTCCCCACAGTAAAAATTAGGCCAGTGCTTGCTTGACCAAACTACCGGGAACCATTACCTGGCAAGTTGGCAGATGAGCCTAACTATCACAATTAAATGGCATTCTGACAATAAGTCACAGAGCAGACAGATTCCTGTGGTCAAAAATGGAAGGCCTATTTTTAATAGAGGAGCAAGGCTAAGCTGTTTTAACCATCAAGCATACATTTTAGTGTGTATAGCAAGGCATTCCATATAAAACACACTGAAAAATGTGAGCAATAATGTCATTTTTTAAAAGATTTATTTTATTTATATATCCCCCCCTCCTTGCCGCGTGCTTGCTGTCTGCTCTCTGTGTCCATTCACTGCGTGTTCTTCTGTGTCTGCTGTCTCCCTTTGTTGTGTCATCTTGCTGTACCAGCTCTCCGCAGGCATGGACCATCAGCTCTCCACAGGCGTGGACCAGCTTGCCTTTAGAAGGAGGCCCCAAGAAGCAAAACCAGGGCTCCCATATGGTAGACAGGAACCCAGTCGATTGAACCACATCCGCTTCCCATAATGTCATTTTAGTTTATGTTTTATACAGAACAATCTGCCTACCTCTTTCCAGCAATGTAGAAAATATGATTTTCTGGTCATAAATGAGTAAAATATTCCAATATATTCTTTCTTCTGAAGGAACAAGCTATGTAATGTACCACTGAAAGAATTCATTAATTCTTAGACAAAACATAGGGCATGATACACTGGTCAGACCACATATGTAGCATATCCCATCCTGGGAATCCCATATTAAAAGAGAGAAGGAAAAAGTGAAACGAAAAAATAAAATAAAACATCTAAAAGGGAAGCACTAGAATGCTGAGTGGTCTTTAAACCATACCACAGATAGTGAATAATAAAGCAACTAGAGAGGACAAAAGAGAAGCCTCAGAAGGAATGTGACTCCTATCTCCAAATATCTGATGGTTGCCACCGGCGAGATGAGACCAGGCATACTCTATGTTGCTCCAAAGATAAAGCTAAGACCAGAGAGCAGAAGTTTCAAAGCAAATTGATTTCAAAGAATTGTCACCTCAGAGTAAGAATTCCTTCTGCAGTTCATGGAAGAATGTTAGCCATGAGAACCAGCCAAAATGTGAGACTACCTGGCTAAGTAATGAGTAGTCTATCATTGCTCATGCCATCTCCCTAGAATCTTGAAAAAAAGATGCCTTGGATCACCTGTCCTCTCCTCTAAGGTCCCTTCCAACTCCCATTTTCCAATGCTTGTTTCAACTGTGGCTCCAATTTACCACCCTCTGCCCCACTGTATCTCTATGATGGCCACAGATGGAGAGACTGAGGCAGGTAAAGTGGTAAGCACAGGTGAGGCAAGGCCTCTCCACATAGTTTAACTGCCTTGACAAAAGTTCTCCAGGCCTTTGTCCTTTCAAATGCCATTACCAAGGCAACCGCTTGCTTATGACTGTGAAAGGAGACAGCCCTGCATGAAATTATGGCCACTTTGCTCAAAGAACAAAATGATTTGAATGATTACTGCCCAGACCTTTGCACACAAAGTGAGGCACCAACTAAGTGGCTCTTCTCAAGAAAACTAAAAAAGGGTTTGTGAATGTGTATATGCAAAACCCCCATATGTATAGCACTGTAGTCCCAAATACTCTCTGTTCAGCAGTATGGGTGGCTTCTGAAGTAGCTGTTAACTTGAGCCACACAAGACAGGATGAGGAAAATAAGGAGACTGAGATTTCACCCTGCACAATGAAAGCTCTATCAAGTCTGTCATAGTGGAATAACTACTTTCTTCCCTTCACCTGATTGTAACCTTTATACACTTCTTTGGGAATGCCATAATCTATTGCACTTTTTAATAATGTTATTTGTCTCTCTCTGTCTATAAGACAGTGGACCTCAGTGGGGGTAGATAATAGCCACAGTATTTACCATAGTGTGTGACATATAATGTTTCCTTAATAAATATTTGTTGGATGGTATATATTTACATCATGAAGTTCATTCCAGAAAAGGCTACAAAAAATGTAATAGCCACTAGTTATTACAAACCGTAACACTGGTGCAAAAAGAATAAGGCTACTTTTTGACTTTTCTTAGATGAGAAGAGAGAATTAAGTATATAAAAGTGCAAAGTGAATAGACTCTCCTTTGGCTTTCATTCAACAAACATGTAATAAGCATCTACTCTGTGCCAAGCTTTATGGGATTCTATTGCCTCCATCTCTTTTATCTCTCATGGGATCTAACACTGTTGCCTGCTAAGGTTGTGGCACCTGTGTGGTGGAAGGGACAAATGAACTCAGGCTGACTCTAGAAATGGTCAAAATGAAAATATGAAAATGTCCCAGTCCAACCCCCCAAGCAGGACTCTCTGTCCAAGTTTCTAATTCAAGGCAGTGCTGCTAGGGAGCAAACATGACTGTACTTTTAAAACCACCAGGGGAGCTTTAAAAAACTACTTATGCTTGGGCTCCAATTAAATCAGAAACATCTGGGGGTACAGCCAAGGTATTCATAGGTTTTAAAAGCTCCCAAGGTGATTCTAATGCATAACCAGGGTTGAGAATAGCTGATTTACACAAGCCTACTCTTTGGTATGCAGGTTGTGCTCATGATCATAATGATTCAACTGCTCACCTGTTGGCAGTAATATATACAAGAAAAAGATGAGAAGCACAGTCTCAGTTCTGTTAATGAACACAGGTTTTATTAAGGTGTCCAGATGGTCAGTGGGAAATCTGTCCAATGTCAATATTAACAATTGTCATTGATTTGAAATTCTGTAACTTGTGCATTTGTGATAGCCTCGTGCTAGAATGATTCTCTCTTGATATCAGTCTTGGTGTTACTATCGCTTCTTAATGACAAATACCAATGTTTGAATCCATTGCTCCATCCTCTCCCTTGAGTTTGTCACCAATTTTTCAAAGGAGTGTGTAACATTGTACAGCTTGCTTACTGCATTGTGATAAAATTTCAGAGACTCCTCACACTTAGTAACAATAGATTCTCTGCTTGTGGTCATGGCAGCCCAGTTCCAAAAGGGAAGCTGCCTGACAAGTGCCAAACGTGTTACCACAATGATGTGGGAAAGGAGTACAAAAACTTCTCTGGTCCCTACCGAAGTGGACACATGCACATCTGCTTGGTGCTAGAACCAGGAAAGGGCATTTCACAGTGGGAGGTGGCCAAGCACCAGCTATCCTCTCTCCCAATTACAGTCCACCACAACTATGGGGGTCAATTTTGAGAACTTCAGGATTTCTTAAGGTGATATAGCTGAGTGGTTTCAGAACATAGGCCTTGGAGGTGAAACAAATGAGCTTGGAATTCTGGTTTTGCCTTATTACCTACGTGACTCGGGTGGATTACTTAATTTCTCTGTGATATATTTTCCTCACAATTCTAGGAAGGGAATGATGATAGTGTTGCATGTTAAAGTTGTCATAATGGTTATGTGAAATAAAGCATGCGAAGGGGTTAGCACAGTCTTAGCACATCATACTGCTCAAGGAAATATGCTATTTTTAGTGTAAAAGGCACTCCCAGAAGTATGTGCATTTTAAAATGATACTAATGACTCTCAAGAATTCTCATAACCAAAAAAAGTTTAAAAATAAATAAAAAATAAATAAACAAAAAAAAAATTCTCACAACCCAGTGGAGTTTTGGCTGACTGCAATAATAAATATCTCCTGTTGACATAATCATCCCACACCCTGGGCCTGGAGAAATGGACCTGGTAGTCCATTAGGAACCATTTCATGCCCACATGCTTCTCACCACGAGGCACAGGAGGGACCCAGTTTTGTGTGCCTGACTGATCCTTCTGCCACGTGTGATTGCTTGCTTCCAATCCCAATTACTTTCCCTGGCTCATCTCAAAGACTGAGGGCTTTCCCTATACCCCGGCCAGTTCCCTGAAGGCTTCAACCTTTCATCTAGTTCTTGCAGACTCTTTCCCCTAGATGGCTCCAGCTCTGTGTCCAATAGCATCCATCTTCAAATCTCCACATCACGGCCACATCATTCTCTCAAAGCATACCTCTTCCTCATTAGCCATTATCACACCAACATGAGATTTGTCATCAACTCTCAGATTTGTTTATGAATTTCCAGGCTTCCTCTTGGTCTGGTGCCTTATAGATTTCCTCACATCCCTACAAGGAACTATTTTAGACATGGTTCCAGCCAGCAGCCTCCTCTCCAGGAGGAGGTCTGAGTGTGCTGTGTAGCCAAGGTTACACCATTTATCTCATTTACCTTTGCTTCGAAAAAACCCTGTTCCTCACCTGCCTGATCAAACCCTTGCCTATTCATTTTGCCACATACTGGTTTCCTCCTCTTGTTCCCAAGTCTTCCCCATCTCTCATACCTTTGATGCTTTAGTCTAATTAAGGAATCATTGAAAGGCATCTTCTGGTATTGGACATCAAATTCAAATTAACCTGCCCTGCAGCAGTCACTATAAAATTCCCTGACAAACAGCAATTTCAGCAAAACAACATTATCCAGCAAAATATTTTGTTTAGTCAGTTTTCTGTGGTTTATAAATATTTCATAAATTTCTCTTGAAATTTTGGACTTCATATTACATAGGAACTATAAGCTTCTGCATGTTTAAATAACACCATAATAAAAGTAACCCAAGTCAACACTTAGGAAATATCTCTATACAGTCTCCATATTCATTCAAACAGTGGGCTTCTGACTTTTTTTTGGTCTTTATTCATTTTTTTAATATTACTTTAAAAAAATATGGGGTCCCCATTACCCCCCACTCCCCTCACCCCACTACTCCCCCCAAGCAACATTTTCCTCCATCATCATGAGACATTCATTGCATTTGGTGAATACATCTCTGAGCATCACTGCACCTTATGGTCAATGGTCCACATCATAGCCCACACTCTCCCACATTCCATCCAATGGGCCATGGGAGGACCTACAATGTCCGTTAATTGTCCCTGCAGCACCACCCAGGATAACTCCAAGTCCCAAAAATGCCTCCACATCTCATCTCTTCCTCCCATTCCCCACACCCAGCAGCCACCATGGCCACTTTCTCCACGCCAATGCCACATTTTCTTCAATTAGTAATCACAACAGTTCATGAATAGAATATCAGTAAGTCCACTCTAATCTATATTCTCTTCCTCCATCCTGTGGACCTTGGATTGGTTGTGTCCATTCCACATCTATGTCAAGAGGGGGCTTAGATTCCACATGGATGCTGGATGCAATCCTCCAGCTTTCAGTTGTAGGCACTCTTGGCTCCATTGTCTGGTAGTTTACCTTCTTCAACTCCATGTTAGCTGAGTGGGGGTAATTCCAATAAGCCAGAGTGCAGGAATTGAAGTCTGTTAAGGCACAGGGCCTGGCTATCATATGGTCAGTCCAGAGATTCAGATCCCCTGGGTATATATTAAACCCCAGCACCAACTACAATTCTGGTAAAGTAACAGGAAAGCTTGTGAAAAGAGATCACATCTGAGTCCAGCTCCATCACACAGAAACACCAATTCCAAAGAAGGGCCAACTGACATGGCACTGAACTCCATCTGCCATGACCATAAAACCTGTGGGTCTCTGTAGCCCTCAAAAGAACCAATACCTGGGGTTGTATCTACTTTATCTGTCTCTGAGACTCTGCTCAGGTGTGCATAAGGGCAACCCCCTCTGATAAACTCCCGGCTCTTTTTTAGAGACTCAAAGCCATATAAACTCATTTGTCCTTTCCATTTCCCCCTTGATTTAGGTCAAAAAGCATCTTTAACTCCTGGTATTATATGTAGACAGAGATATTCTGCTGGTCTGAGTTGAACCTTTTATTCAAGGTCATTTTCTAGTTACATCATCAGCTGGTACTTGGTAGTAATCCCTTGGCTCCAGGGAGGCTCATCCCTGGGAGTCATGTCCCACACCGGGGGGGGGGGGGGGGGGGGGGGGGGGGGGGGGGGGGGGGGGGGGGGGGGGGGAGGAAGGCAACAAATTTACATGGTGTTTGGCTTCGAGACTGGCCACATTTGAGCAACACAGAGGCTCTCAGAAGGTAACTCTTAGGCACACTGCTGCTCTAGGCCTTGTTCTTATTTCAGGTACACAGGCTCACAAGCATAGTCATCAGTATCAGGGGCTCATTGATGGACCTTCCTTCTTTTTTGGTCTTTGCCGTTGCACTTGGGGGATTGTTGCTGTTCCTTTAGGGACTGTGATAGAGCTCCCCTGGCTAGGAACTCAGCACTCCCTCAGTTGTTGATTTTAATTGTTTCCATTATGAAAATATCCAAACATTTTTATGTACCCTGGATATATGCCCTGTAGAACTCCTGCCAACCATGTGTCCCCCTGTCAATAACATCCCACACCAGTATTTCTCTGCTGCCATTGTTGAACCTGTCTGTGATCCAAAACTTCCTGAAAAGTGAAGCCCAGTATATTGCCAGGTTCCCTTAATAGTAAAATGGAATATAGTGATGAGTTTAAAGGTTAGATATAGAATACATATTAATTTATAAAAATTCTACATCCTATCTTTTTCTTTTCTTTTTTCTAATTATTAAGCTTATTTTCACAAGAGTTTTAGATCACAGTAATTCATATATACAATATACAGTACTCCCACATATCCAACATAAAACCTTTTCCCTTCCACAGCAATAATCTTTTAACATATTCATACCATATTTACTGAAACTGATGTACAGATATTGAGACAATAGCTTTCAAACAAGGTAACATTTGTGTTTACATTGTGGTTTATATTTTAGACTATACAGTTTTCTAAATTTTAGTTATCTTATGTTTTACATTATGATTTACATTTTAGCCTATCAGCCCCTATATATTTTTGATGTAATTTTACATGTCTTATATCTATCCTTGTGTACTCTTGTGAAACACTTCTATTGCCCACATAGTTACATTGGTTCCATCTATTCAATACCTATTTCTCCCTCCCCTTAGGGCCTACAGTGACAGTCAATCTTCATTTCTTGAAGAGCCATGTTCAGAGATACTTGCAACAGTGTTGAAGGCTTGACATTCTCAACTGCCCTAATGCCCCTGGGAGCCACCATTTCTCTTGAGAGATACAGTTCCCTCTATTTGATGGCATCAGTCCTCCCCAGGATGTGGGTATACCTTCACTCTCATTATATGGGCCTCTACCCAATGATATAACCCACTCTGGCAAAATGAGCATTCACATATTCCCTAGGAGTCTGTCCTGCATCAGATTATCCCCTTTAAGTATCTTAAACAGGTAACTTTCCTTATTATAATTTTTTAAAAGGATTTCTCAGCATTATACTCTCAATGAACACCTGACAATCTCCTGTGTTCATATGTTGCCCCACCCTCCCCCCAATTTCTTGGGCAATATTACCCACCCCTCCCATCCCTAGCCTGCAAAGCCCCACCCAAAGGTAACCCTATGCCGCCATTTTATCCCTTCCTTGTACACATACTTACCTCCAGCTTATCATAGATTTCACCCATGTTGATGTCAGCTTACATCCTTCCTCTACCCCCTGATTTCCTGTGCTTCTGACTTTTGAACTCCCAGAGAGGATGTCAGTCATTGCCACTGCTCAGAGCAATGTTTCCTGATTCCATTGCACCAAGAGAAGCACTGGTCCCCATTGTGCTTTCCCTGGCAGAGAAATTGTCACCATCATCATCACAAATTCCCTCAGAAAGTACTTCCTTTCCATTTGCACATGCCTGCCTTTATTTGTGACTTGACAACATCTGGAGGTAGGAATGTCTTTGTTGACCCTTAGGTGGGACCATTTTTTTAAAATATATTTTTATTTATTTTTAAAAGATACATAGATCACATAAAATGTTACATTAAAAAATAAAGGAGATTCCCATGTGCCCACTCCCCACACCCCCCACTTTTCCCACATCAACAACTTCTTTCATTAGTGTGGCAGATTCAGTGCATTTAATGAATACATTTTGGAGCACTGCTACACAGCATGGATAATACTTTACATTGTAGTTTACACTCTCTCCCAGTTAAATAGGACCATTTAAATAACTGAACTGAGTGATTCCCATAGCATAGGTTGTATACCAATAGGGATGATAAAATGATTTAGGGAGTACACAAGCCAAGCATTAAGTAACACTGAATCACATAATAAGTTGGAATTCCCTTTTCAGTTCTTTTTGGTGCTACTATGTCTCCAACTCCTGTCTGGCACTTCCTAATTTGCCTTTTACATAGAGAATTCTGTCTCAGACTTCAGCAAGGCTACCACATCTATCTTGAACTTAATACAAAGTTTTACTTTCATTTATTGACTCAATGGTTACCTTGCACTTATGGTAAATGATACTGATTTTTTAGTTGCAATGATAGAATATTTCCTTTTAAAATAAGTTTGTTTTAAAAAGTGAATCAAGTTAGAGGGTGTGATGATTAGGCGAATGTGTCAACTTGGCCAGGTAATTGTGCCCAGTTGTTTGGTCAAGCAAGTACTGGGCTAACTGTAATACAAGGGCATTTATAGACTTTAGTCACCATTGACTTTACTGAAGTGGTAAATCATAGATAGCTGATTATAATTACAACAATTAGGGAAATTGCCAGCAGCAATGAGTGATGCTTCATCCAATCAGTTGAATGCCTTAAAATGGGGAGTGATTCCAGCATTGAGTGAGAATTTCCCAGCTCATCTTTGGACAGCCAGTGTCTCCCAGAACACATCAAGAACCTTCAATGGACTTTCATCGGAACCCCTGGTTGCAGCCTGCCTGTATAACCCCGGACTTGTTTATCCCCACGGTCATGTGACAGACTTTTATAAAATCGCATACTATTGACAGATATCTCTTGTTAATTCTGTTTCCCTAGAGAACTCTGAGTAATACAGAGGGTATATGGTAATTCTATTTTCCTGTGTAATTTTTCTATAAACTTACTTCTCCATTAAAGAAATAACATTAAAAATTGAACCATTTTAAAAGTCAATATTAAATTAGAATAGAGATGGATTCATATTGCAAAATTTTTGAAGGTGATATGCAAACTATTGAAGTTCAGCTGTAGATTTTACTGACAAAGAAATTGATACCTGGAGAACTCATGAGGAAATGAATGCCCACAGTCAGATGTTTAGTAGATGGGAAAGTTAGAACCACAGCCCAGGCCCGTTAAATCCTAATTCAGTGTTGGTTCATAATTCCATTAGAATTATGGCAACATAAGAAAGAAAGCTAATGGGACTTAATGTGCCCAAACATCCTGGTGGGAAGTAAATCTACTCCACATATTGAAAGACTCCTTTAATTCAGAATTTTAAAAGACCTTTTCTTCTCTTCTGTGAACCTTCTCTCTAAATTGTAGGTGAATATTTATGTCCACATTTCAGAAATGAGCAATAAGTGAATTTATCATGGCTAGTGAATATTTTATCTCAATATTTCAAATGAGATAAAATAATTCTTTAAAAATACTTCTGAAATTAAGCTGAGCTCCTCAGCAAATAGCACAGTAATATCTTACGCTGTTGCACAACACCTTTTTTTTTGCATCAACAACTTCCAAATCATTCAATTTTCTAAGAACTCAGGCAGAATGCTATCTTTTGCTAAGAGATTAATAAAATCATGAGAAAGAATTACCTCCCACACATTAAGCATGTCTCAGCACATTATTCAGTGGTTTTTGTCACACACAGATCAGAGATGGATACAAATTTCATTCCTGGGAGAAAACTGTTTTTAAATGAGTATAAGTGCTCTTACTCTTAAAATACCACTTGTCTTCCCCCATAAGATAATTATTTTTAACTCGGTGATTGAGCAGAAAATCTATACCAGATAGTTCTTATCATTATCTAAACTGTTCAGGTTTATCCATGACAGAATGTCAGATGTGACCCAGACATAATCACAATGAGCAAACACCAGTGTGTCATGTCCAAGTTTTGTGCAATCTTAACCAACCAATAATGGCTACCATTTACTGACTAGATAGTAGGTTCTCTGAAGCAGCAACTTTGATAAGAATTTAATATGCATTATTTCATATATAGTCATCATTATACTTCTATGATCCCTATTTTACATATAAAGAATTCAAAGATTAGAAAAGTTAAGCTCTTGCATAAAGTTATAAATTATGAAATGGTAGAATCAAAATTTGAAAAAACATCTTCTTCACTTCCAAAAGCAAATAGTTAAGTAGTCAATTTACTGAGAAATTGCCATCTAATTACAATTCTCTGTACCACAAATAGGGACAAGATACAGTAAACTCAGACAGAATCATAATCCAGACCCTCTAGAGACTGGTTAGTGGCTTTTAAATACACACTGTATTAGTCAGTGTTTTCTAGGGAAACAGAACCAACAGGAGAAATCGATAAATAGTATGAGATCTTTAAAAATGTATCACGCAACCATGGGGTGCACAAGTCCAAATTCTGTAGGCAGGCTGCAAAACCCGGGCTCCGGTGAAGGTCCTTAATAAGTTCTCCAGTGTGGTGGGAAAACAGTAAGGAACATGGTTTGAAGTTGAAACGTTTCCATAGCACTGACAAAAAGTGTGGGCTTAGGAACAACAGTTCTTGACTAGATGGAACACCATCTGGTCAGCACGAAAAAATGTTTGTGTGAGGAGGCATTTGAACTTTGTGTGGACCTGTACCTTATTATCGTAATGTTGCACCTGTCCCTTATTACAGTAAATAACAAACAGCTGCTTGTTAGTTCCTAAATAAATATGATGTGGAAACTAGGGTTGAGGCTCTCAGTTTCAGAAGCTGTGAGTCCTCTGGTCCCATCTTTATTTCCTCTCTTGTGTCTTTCTTTCTGTCCTTTTATTTCTTTACTTCTGCGTTGCCTTCCCTCCATGCAAACCTATTGCTGAGCTGGACTCCAGGAGATGCTGGCTGTTCAAAGTGGAGATGGGAATTCTCTCTCTGAATGCTGAAATCACTTCCCCTTTAAGGCCTCCATCTGATTGGATGAGACGTCCCTCATTGCCGATGGCAATCTCCTTAGTTGATTGTAGATGTAACCAGCCATCTATGCAATCAACTCACTGATGATTAAAGTCCATGAAATACCCTCATATTACCATTAGCCCAGTGCTTGCTTGACCAAACAACTGGGCACTGTTACCTGGCTAAGTTGACACATTAAGCCTAACCATCATACACACCAAGTTCATGATAGTGCCAGTCAGGGTGATAAAAGACCAGGGAAAAAAAATAGATTTTGCATCTTTGTCAAGTGAAACTGATGGTTTGGATAGAGTAATAGCCACAATACAACCATTTTTGTATTTTAAAAAAAAGTAGCTGTATAAAATTATGGCATAGGTGGTTAATAAAAAATGCCTATGTAACTGCATCAGTATTTTTGGTTCTGTAACAAATTACCGCAAAGGAACATAGCAACTTAAATAATGAAAATTTATCCTCTTAGAGTTCTGGAAGTCTGAAGTCCACTGAAGTATCACTGAGCAAAAATCAAGGTGCAGGCAGGACTGGTTTCTTTTGGAAGCTCTAAGGGAGAATTTGTTTCCTTGCCTGTTTCAGCTTCTCAAAGCCACTTGCATTCCTTGGCTTTTGACCCACTCCTCACATTACCCCAATCTCTTGCATCTGTCAGGGGACCCTTGTGATTATACCAGGTCCACCTGGATAATCCAGGATAATCTCCCAACCTCAAGATCTTTAATCATATCAGTGAAGTCCCTGTTGCCATGTAAGGTACTATCTTCACAGGTTCTGGGGATTCTGAGAATTCTGGGGAGTATGACAGCAGACCTTGTTGGGGGGACCATTATTTCTACTACCACAATTACCAACATTTGTATTTGAAAGTTGAGAGAAATTTTATAAATTAATCAAAAGGAATCTAACCTTTCCTGTAACCACCTTAATTTGTGGTGTCCCAGAGTTTACTTTCATGGCTAAGTAATGATGTTTGTCTTCTGGTGGGAAACTTTCTGGGACATACAGTAGTAGTGGCTCTGGATTACCCTGAGTTTCAGAGCAGCTTTTTATGAGCATCTGTGAAGGAACCACTGTGGTAAGCTATATTTAAAAATTCTTTCTTGGGAGCAGATGTGGCTCAAGTAGTTGAGCGCCTGCTTCCCCCATGGGAGGTCCCAGGTTCAGTCCCCAGTGCCTCCTAAACAAAACAAACAATAAGCAAACAAAAGAAAAAACCACCTCAGGGGAGCTGATGTGGCTCAGTGGTTGTGCACTGGCTTCCTGCATTCAAGGTACCAGGTTTAATCCCTGGTACCAAAAAAACTGTTTCTTCCCATGTTCAGAAAAGGAAAGGACCAAGACCTTAGTGCAAAGCAGCCTTGAACCTGCTGCAGGAAGAAGATGGTGATTATAAAATATAAAAGGCAGCTAAATTAATTCATTTAATATTAGCTGTTCACTAAAAATGAGCAAGGAAGCAAAGAGAATTAGAAGAGGAAAAGGGGAAAACCGCAGTTTCTTGACTGATAATGGAACCAGTTAATCATATTCTGATTAGAAAGATGTACAACAAGAAAATATTTGCTCCATATTCCTTAAAATTTTGTTCTAACCATGGAAAAGAAGAGAACGAAAATGCCAATATGTTCTTGGTATGAGGCTAGTTGCGGGGGCAAGGGGTGGCAGGGATGGAAAACTTCTGCAAAAACAGAGTTGGGACAAGCCCATACTGAAATATTTGTGGTTTTGTTTGGTTTTTCCCTTGAATTGGGTAGTTAAAGAATATCCACTCAGTGCTGTGGTGAGAGAGGTATAGGCCCCTGATATCTCAATCTGATAAGAAAATAATCAAACTAACATAGATAGAACTATGCTCTTGAAGATTCAAGTTGCTTTTTCAAAGAGAATCAAGTGAAACTGAAAGTAAATTTCAAAAGAGATCAGCATTATTATAATACTAGAAAACTCATGTTTAAATGTTCTTCTTTTCAGGCTTGCTTCTTCTAAAATTGTCAATGTGTATAATTCATCTCTCAAAAGAATATTAACTAATATATAATGTTACTATATTTAAAAAGCCATGAGATAGGCAAATGGATGTGGCTCAACCCAATTGGGCTCCTGTCTACCATATAGGAGCTCCAGGGTTCGATGCCAAGGGCATCGTGGTGAGGGCAAGCTGGCCCACAGAGTGAGCACGCCCACACAGAGTGCCGACCCATGCTGGAATGCCACTCAGCACAGGAGTGACCCCCCTGTGTGTGAAACCCTGGCCAGCACTGGAAAGCACCCTGCACAGGAGAGCCAGCTGATGCTGAGAGGTGACGAAGCAAGTGACACAACAAGAGACTCAGAGGAGAGAAAATAAGAAGACATAGCAGAACAGGGAGTTGAGATGGCACAAGAGAGTAATCGCCTCTCTCCCACTCCAGAAGGTTCCTAGGATCAGTTCCCGGAGCCACCTAATGAGAATACAAGCAGACACAGAAGAACACACAGCAAAGGGAAATCAGAGGGCAGACAACGGGGGAAACCAGGGTGGGGGGAGAGAAATAAATATAATAAATCTTTAATAAATAAATAAAAAACCATGAGACAGTTTATTTTAAAGAATACTCAGATGTGAAAATATGTATAAAGATGCTTTGAAACAAGTTGTTATAACTAGGAAAAATAGTCTTATTAACTTAATTAGAATTCCCTTGAAGTTAGAAAGAAAAAGAAACTTTAGGGTAATAGTACCTAAAACTTGCAGTACTTCTCAAACTTTATTGCACATGCAAAGAATCGGATGATCTTGTAAAAATGCAGATTATGATTTGGTACGTTTGAGGGTGAGTATGTCTCTGAGATTCTATCTTTCTTATAAGCCACTGGCAATGCCAGTGCTGCTAGTCTGCAGCCTACCTGTTGAGTAGCAATGCAATAAAGAGCTTTATAAAATTAGCTTCCCAGGTACCCACCCCCAGACATTTCCACAAACCTGTAGTTTTAACAAGACCCCTGTGATTATTTCTATACCAACAGAGCCAAATTGGCACAATAGCTATAAACTAAAATGCCTGGGGTTGAGGGGTGGGGAGAGGGAGCATATGGTTACATAAACACTTAAATGGGCTTATTTTTTTATTGTTTCATATTACTCTTTGTTTTTTATTTTTATTTTTTAAGATACATAGATCACACAAAATGTTACTTTAAAAAATATAAGAGGTTCCCATATACCCCCACTCCCCAACCCCCACACTCCTCCCACATCAACAACCTCTTTCATCAGTGTGGCACATTCATTACCTTTGATGAATACATTTTGGGGCACTGCTACACAGCATGGATTATACTTTACATTGTAGTTTACTCTCTCTCCCAGTCCATTTAGTGGTTCATGGCAGGATATATAATGTCCTGCATCTGTCCCTGCAATATCACTCAGGGCAACTCCAAGTCCCAAAAATGCCCCCCTTTTACACCTCTTCTTCCCTCTTCCTGCCCTCAGCAACTCCTGTGGCCACTGTCTCCACATCAATGATACAATTTCTTCCATTGCTAGAGTCACAATAATAATATAGAAGAATACCAGTAAGTCCACTCTATGCGGGAGGACAGACTAGTGTGTCAAGCCCTCAGCATTGTTACAAGTATCTATGAATCTTGTCCTTCAAGCAGTGAAGCTTGGTTGTCACTGTGGGCCCGAAGGGGTGGTGGAAAAAGGAATAGAATAGATGGAAGAGGAGGTGTCTATAGGGCAATGGAAATGTTCCTCAAGATAATGCAATGATGGATACAGGGCATGTTAAATTTTACCAAAAATTTATAAAAGTGTATAATCTAAAATGTAAACCATAATGTAAACCATAATGTAACCAAAAATTTATAAAAATGTACAATCTAAAATATAAACCATAATGGAACCACGGTTAGTAGCTATGTTCAATATCTGTACATCAGTTGTAGCAAATGCAACATCCACATGTAAAAAGTTCATTGTTTGGAAAGTGGGAAAAGGGTTTGATGTTGGGTATATGAGAGTCCCCTATATTCTACATGTGACTTTACTATGACCTAAAACTTTTTTGAGGACATAATAAAAAAAAAATTTTTTTAAGTGATGTAGACACTGAGGAAGAAATGGAAGAGATTGCTTTCCCACTGTACATACAGGGCAACACCTATTACAGTGATGAAAGGCAAAACATCAAAAAAAAAGTTTTATGATATTTTTCATTATTTAATACCCCAATCTACTTTTTACTTTATTTTGTTTTCCTAAATTATTATGTATTTTATTTCTAATCTTTAAACCTATCATTACTACTTCATTTTCCTACTAATTGAATTTGGCAATATAATAGTCTTCATTTTTTAAGAAGTTTTGGATCACAGATGGGTTCAACTATGGCAGGGGAGGAGCACTGGTGTGGGGTGTCATTGATGGGGGACACATTGGTAGGAGGGAATTCTCCAGGGCATGCATGTAGGGTATATAGATATGTTCAGATGTTTGTAGGGTATTGTCATAGTTGATAGAGTTACACATGATAACTGAGGGAGTGCTGAGTTCCCCTCCTGGGGAGCTCTGTCACATTCCTCAATGGAACAACAACAATCCCCCAAGTGAAGGGCAAAGACAGTTGAAGTAGGATGGTCCAGTGATGAACCCTTGATACTGATGACTATGTTTATGAGCCTGTGTGCTTGAAATTTCAACTACACCTACAGCTGCAGGGTGCCTAAGAGTTACCTTCTAAGAGCCTCCATGTTGCTCAAATATGCTACTCTCTAAGCCAAACTCAGCATGTAAATGCATTACCTTCCCCCCAGCATGGGACATGACTCCCGGGGATGAACTTTTCTGGCACCGAGGGATTACTACCAATCATAGGCTGGTAATGGAACTAGAAAAAGACCTTGAATAAAAGGGAGAAATGGTAAAGACAAATGAGTCTATATGGCTAAGAGACTTCAAAATGAATCAGGTCATCAGAGGGGTCACGTTTACACATCTCTCAGCAGGATCCCAGAGAGAGCCAAAGTAGATACAACCCCAGGTAGTAGTGCTCCTGAGTGCTACAAAGATGCCCAGGTTCTAAAGTCATGGAAGATGGCTCTGGAGTTCGGTGTCTTGCCAGCGGGCCCTACTTTGGAATTTGTGTTTCTGAGTGTGATGGAGTGGGACTCAGAAATGACCTCTCTATGCATGTCTCTTCTGTCACTTTTACTGAACCTGTGGTTGGCGCTGGGGTTGGAGTATGCTCAGGAGATTAAGTCTCTGGACTGTCCATGTGCCAGCTTTGCTCTGAGCCTCAGCAGAGTTGCAACTCCTACTCTCCGGTTCATTAGACTTACCCAGGTCAGCTAGCAGGGAGGTAAGGATAGCCAACCGCCACACCAGAGAACAGAGTCTACAACTGCAAGCAGGAGAATCCATTAGCTATCAGCTATGTGTGTTGCTGCATCCCTTCCCCCAGCCTTTGTTATCTCCTTCCTCCAGCCGTTGCTGTCCTTCCCGCCAGTCCCGCCCACGTTGCCAATATATAATCTGCCTTCTTCCCTGGCTACTGCCTACCTCATAGCCGCCTGCACAACTCCGCCTATCCACTACCGCCCCGTAGTTAACCCGCCCCAGCTCCTGCCCCTCCCTCTACCCAACCCTATATAACCAAGTGTATTTCCGCAATAAAGCAGACTTGTTCCTGCGCTCAGGCTGTCTCCGTGGTTTTTACCGCGCGTCCCCCACGCCTGGAGAACCTAGGCCTACGCGCTGGCCTAGGGGCTTCCCGCCGAGCCGTGGAAGGCTGCCCGGACCTCGTGGGCCGCTAATCACTGCTAGCGAGCCCACACCTGGGGGCTCGTCCAGGATCCTTTCCTTCCACCGCCTTACGGCCCCTGTTGTCTGCTGTTGCTGTTGTCTACTGGCGACCATTTCAGCTCTCCAGGTAGGGACCCCGTCGCCGTCTTTTCTTCTCCCACTATGGGCACCTCCCTCTCTTCACACCATACCCCTCAGGTTCGGCTTTTAGCCGCCCTGCTTGATACCAATGGGGTTCGCGTTTCCCTGAAACAGCTCCAAAAATATTGGGACTTACTACTCCCCTTCAATCCGTGGCTCGCCACCTGCCAGCTCTGGAGCCCGGACACGTACTCACGGCTAATAGATCGAGTTACCTCTGCCATAGAGCATGAAAGGCGGTCTTTTCCGCCCGGCCTGCTGCCTACTCTTGTGGCCGTTCGTGCCTGCCTCCTTGGTGCACCATCCGAAGTCATCCGGGACAAATCGATCAAACAACCCAATGATTATGAGCCCGATGATCTTAGAGACACGAATTCTCTGTCTGACCAGCTCGCCGCAGCTCTCGAGCGCGAGCCTCCCCGCTCGCGCTCCCCGCCGCCTACAGAAACCGTTTCTGTGGCTCCTCAGAATAGTGGACCTCCTCCTCCTTCCTCCACCCCTGCCCAAGATGGCGTGCTTCCTGCTTCTTCCTCACCCGGATTAGAGCCCGCCGGCGGGAACAAAGGCGCTTCCTCTCACCTTTACCCGCCCCTTCCTGTCTCGTCATCCCCCGGGCCGGCCCCCAGAAATGATGTAGCTTCGCCGCCATCTTGGCCGGCCCCCGGAAATGATGTAGCTTCGCCGCCATCTTGGCTGGCCCCCGGAAATGATGTAGCTTCGCCGCCATCTTGGCCGGCCCCCGGAAATGATGTAGCTTCGCCGCCATCTTGGCTGGCCCCCGGAAATGATGTAACTCCGCCGCCATCTTGGCCGGCCCCCAGAAGTGACGTAGCTTCGCCGCCATCTTGGCCGGCTCCCGGAAATGACGTGGCTTCACCGCCATCTTGTCCGACGCTCAAAAGGGTCCCGCCGCCAGCTTGTTGCCGCCTTGACACTGCTAAGCTGCCACTCCCTCACTTGTTTCCCGCTACCGCTCATCCCTCGCCACCACCGTATAACGGCGACTCCGGAAGAGCGCACCCTTCCGCCCCTCAGCTTTACCCGCTCAACCCGCTGCCTACGCCACAGCGCCCTCAGACCTGGCTTCCCTTTACGGCCGAAGAGATCAAGACACTGCGAAAGGCCGTGAAAGAAGATGGTATAGGTAGCCCATATGTCCAACAATTGTTAGAAGAACTGGGAGTTCAACTTGCGCTCCCCTATGACTGGATTTCCTTAGCCCGCGCCATCCTTCCGCCCGGTCAGTTTCTTGAATGGCGTGCCTATTATCAGCATGCTGTTGAGCAGCAAGTAGCAGAGAACGCCCGCATCGGTGTCAGAGATCCACCGGACGCCTACACCGGAATCAACGGCTTTGCTAATCCTCAGTCTTATGTCAATATAGATCCAGGGTTTTGGCAACGAGCAAAGAACCTTGTCCAGCGGTCATTTTCGCTAGTCTCCTCCAAGCAATCTACCAAATTTGCGCAAATGCTTCAAGACCCACAAGAGACCTTTCCTGCGTTTGTCGCACGCATTCTAGAAGCCTGTCAGCGGAAAATCACCAATGAAGACGCCCAATTTATGTTAGCAAAAGAGCTTATTCTCGACGGATGCCTCGCACCCTTCTGGACTGTCATCCTCCCTCTTCGCGACAAGCAGATACACGAGTGGGTCTTAGCCTGCCGAGATATTGACCCTCAAACTAAAGCGCTTACTACTGCTTTCGCCTCCGCCATGGCTGTGTCCTCTGCCTCTGCTTCTGCCTGCTTTCGATGCGGTCAACCTGGTCATTTCATCCGCGAGTGCCCTCAACAAGCGGTTCCCCGCCCTGCCGAGGCACTGCGCCGACCGAGAGGCCCCCCCACACCATGCCCGCGCTGTGGAAAAGGGTACCATTGGGCTCGCGATTGCCGTTCCTCGCAACAGCCTTTAAACTTCCAACGGGGCAGGCCTCAGCCCCTCTCCCAAGAGGCCTTCAAGAGAGCTCCAAAGCCCTAATGTGGACAATGCCTATCACACGTCACCAGAAACCTTCCCTCGAGCTCAAAATCAACGGGCAGTGGCTTGAAGGGCTCTTAGACTCTGGTGCTGAAATCTCTTGTATTCCCTTTGAAATCGCTGCCTTCAACCACTGGCCCCTCGAAACCGGCCCTCAAGTCATTGGCGCCACGGGAGCTGCTACCTCCTGGAAGACATCACAGCCTTTGCATTGGAACGATCGAGAAGGTCACGAAGGCCAAATTTGTCCACTCGTCCTTTCTTCAGTTCAAACCATCCTGTGGGGACGAGATGTCCTCAGCCAGCTAAAAGCTCGAATCACCACAGAAGCCTTCTCAGCCGCGCTGCCCCCCCCCCCCCTTCTAGGGGCCATTGCTCCTGTCTCAAGACCTGACCCTATCCCTCTGGAATGGGACACAGAGGAGCCCATCTGGGTCGAGCAGTGGCCCTTGCCCGTGCACAAGTTACAGGCTCTCTCTGCCCTCGTCGAGGAACAACTACAAGCGGGGCACATTGAGCCGTCCACCAGTCCCTACAACTCACCAATCTTTGTCATTAACAAAAAAAACACTAGCAAGTTCCGCCTTCTCCACGACCTTCGAGAAATCAACAAGCACATCAAGCCGATGGGGTCACCCCAGCCAGGCTGCCCCCATCCTACTGCAGTCCCCCAGCATTTTCATGCGGCGACCATCGACATCAAGGACTGTTTTTTCTCCATTCCTCTTCACCCGCGGGACTGCCCACAATTTGCATTTACAGTCCCACGCACTAACAACCAGGGCGCAGCACGCCGATTCCAGTGGAGAGTGCTACCACAAGGTATGCGGAATAGCCCCACCATGTGCCAGCTTTATGTCAACTGTGCCCTCGAGCCGCTGCGCTCTCATTTCCAGCCTGAAGAAACATACATCATCCATTATATGGACGATCTTCTCTTAGCAGCGAGTTCTAGCACCCTTCTCAATGACCTGCTTTCTGCAGTGATGACCAACCTCTCGAGTCTCGGGCTTACCGTACAGTCAGACAAAATAAACCTCAAACCTCCTTTTCAATTCTTGGGCTTTCATTTCCATCACTTCATACAACCGTCAAGCCCTCAGCTGCACATCTCTCCCACTATGACACTGACTGAACTTCAGCAACTTTGTGGGCAAATCAATTGGCTTCGATCAGCTCTTCCCATCACGACAGCACAAATGCAGCCTCTCTTCGAGCTTCTGCAAACCAAAGATAGCCCACCTGCTGCAGTCCGGCAAAAGATCACCATCACCCGCACTGCACAAGAAGCCGTCCAACAAGTCAGTGATGCGCTTCAGCAATGCCGCCTCGAGCGATTCTCTCCAGATCTTCCAATCTTTGCCCTGGTTCTACCGACACCGGTCACCCCGACAGGTCTCCTGTGGCAAGATGGTCCTCTTCTTTTTCTGCACACGTCAAAGAGCAAACTCCCAAAAATCTGCCCTTTCCTAAGGGCCTGGATTGCGTTGGCCACTGACTTAGTCCTCCTTTCCATACAAACGTATGGTATCCCACCACACACTATTGTTTGGCCTCTTGATGCCAAAGAAGTTTCTTCCCTTATTATGAACAATACCCAGATGCAGAGCTTAGTAGAGCTCTTTCGCGGCTCCTTTGATAATCACTACCCTCATCACCGTTTGCTGCAAGGGGTGTCTCAGTTAGCATTCTCTAACCCGTTCCGCCCGTTGCCTGCGCGGAACCCCATTCCATCAGCCATCACTGCCTTCACAGACGCCTCAAAAACAGCGTTTGCAGCCGTTATCTACACTCCTGGAAAACCTGAGCCCCAGCACTTAGTATTCGCCAATGACTTTTCTGTTCAAGTAGGCGAGCTCCTAGCGGTCGCAGCGGTCCTCAATCTCCACCCAAGCCAGCCTCTCAATATCTTTACAGACAGCCTATACACACTACAAGTTTGTCGCAGCCTGCCACTTGCCACCTTTTTGCCAGGCGATTCAAACATTGACAGAGCGCTTGCCTTCATGCAGCGCTTACTTGAAACGAGACAGCAGCCCTGGTTCATCACACATTTGCGAAGTCATTCCAACCTTCCGGGGCCCCTTGCCCACGGCAACAACCTTGCCGATGCGGCGGTGTCAAGCTTTAGAGTATTTCCTTTAGCCTGCAAAGATTATGTTGTGGATGAAAATCTGCTTGGAGACCCCATCAACCACGCTAAGTTGCTGCACTCGCGGTTTCATTACTCGGCGCGGACAATTCGCAAGCTCTATCCAGAATTACCCGCTGAAACCTGCAAACACCTAGTGCACTCGTGCCGCGTGTGCGCCCCTCTCCTCCCTCTGGGGCCCCTGCAACCCCGAGGTGTCAACCCTCGCGGCCTCCGGCCTAACTCGCGGTGGCAATTAGATGTCACTCATGTCAGCGCCTTCGGCCGCTTCAAGTATCTTCACGTAGCCATTGACACCTTTTCCCATCTGTGCTACGCGGTGCCCCTCGCAGGGGAGAGTGCCAAACATTGCATCAAGGCTCTTCGCCAAGCCATTCTGTTCATGGGAGTCCCGTGGGACCTCAAAACAGATAACGGGCCAGCATACCGCAGTGCTTCCTTTGCCAACTTTGTGCAAATGTATCATATCACACATCACTTCGGCATTCCGTATAACCCACAAGGACAAGGAATTGTCGAACGCACTCATCAACAGCTCAAGCTACTCATTCAAAAAGAGAAAGCCTCTTCCCCCCACAAAGCTCCAGCAGATGTTGTAACAGCTTGTCTCATCCATCACAATCTCCTAACTTTTGATAGTCGAGGACTCTCTCCCACGCATAAGCATTGGGGACCTATGTGGCCGCCTTCCCAAACTCCTGTGGTCTACTGGAAAGACCCAGCTTCCAATCGCTGGCAAGAAGAACCTGCCCCTCTGCTAGCACAAGGAAGAGGGTTCGCCTGTATTTTCCCAGAAACAGAACGACAGCCTCTTTGGGTCCCAGGAAGGTACATCCGGCCTGCAACACAGCAGCTTGACCTAAATGATATCCCGCGCCCACTAGCGCCAGACCCCGAAGACATCCCACGTCCTTTGATACCAGAACACAATGCTAATGGCAATGATTGAGACATCGGCCAAGCCCCCTCCTAAAAATGTTTCTATTCCAATAAGTGCTCTCTCTAAGTTTCTTTCTGCTGATTGCCCCTCCTCTATGGGGGCTCTTTTTTCCTTTTTGTCATTTCAGATCTTTCAAAGGACCCAACTCTGCACAAGAGAAGCCTCTGCTACCTCCGCAACCCGCCGTTGACAAGTGCCTGACCTTCACCAAAACGTGCCTTATAACCTATCAATAAAGGGAACTCACCGTGCAAATGCTCCTCAAGCTCCCCTCCCACCCACTCTTACTTTGCTTTTTTCTTGCAATTTTCATTTTTCTAACAATCTTTTCAGCTGTCTGTCTCGCAGCCACAGCCCCAACAGACTGGAACCTTCGTCAACGTCTTCTCCTCGCTATTGCCTGGTTGCTTCTAATTGCTATCCTCATCTCTCTTGTAGTCCTTCTCCCATGACCACTATGCGCCCCCAAGTACATTCATCTGAGCCTACTACCCCAACACCGTCGCCCATGGGGACCACACCAGCTCTCTCTCGCCGCGAACGACGTCGACAACGCTTCTTTGCCCGCCGCCTAAGCCGACTTTCTCTTGAAGATGATGACCCCATCGAACGCCAAATTCTCCAGCTCCTCCGACAGGCCCGCTCTGTTCACACACCCACCCCTTGTTCCCCTACCCTCCCTCGTCTCATTCATCTCCTTATCCTCATGCTGTCTCTAGCCTCCTCTGCTACCGCCAACCTGAATCACCAGCCCTTCAATTGGACCCTCAGCCTCTGGCAGTTTGAAAAACTTCTCGCCTTCAACGTGACTGCTGGAGCCCCCTCCTTCACGCTGCACGTTTGCCGGCTAGCTGGATACGATCACACAGATACTAAAATCTCAGGCTCTGTTATAAATACATTTAACATGGGATACATCAGTAATAAGTTGCCACCCCGACCCAAGTGCTCAGGCACCCCTAGCAGTGGCCTTACTGGCCCCTACGGAAAAACTCTTTCCGGTTACTATATTTGCCCCCCTTCAGTGAGAGGCTGTCATGATCCAACACATTACTACTGCCCATCCTGGGGCTGTGAAACCATAGCCTATGGCCTGTCTACAACCCCAAAAGACAAAGACCCATATCTCACCCTCAAGTATGGAAATCGATGGGACCGCGTCACACTTTCTGTCAAAGACCCTAATTCAGATCAGTGGTTCACAGGCCGCACTTGAGGGATCCGTCTGTATATGACCGAGTATGACCCTGGTGCCTTTTTTATTATAATGAAAAGACCTGTCTCCGCCCCACTCTCTGCTATTGGTCCCAACCACATCCTTAACCCTCCTCCCCCACCCACTGTTCACCTTCTTCCGTCCTCATCTACTCCCCTCAAAATCTCTTCCACCTCGACCGCCTTCGTTCCTTCTACTAGGCCCACTTCCCCCCCTGCTTCAGATTTACAACCACATCCTCTCATCTCCTCTAGTCCCTACTTCAAACTCCTAAACGCCTCCTATTTCTCTCTCAACGCCTCCCACCCCAACCTCACTCGCTCTTGCTGGTTGTGTCTTTCCCCCAGCCTCCCCCTCTATGATCCACTTGCTATTCCTTCACCACTCTTTACTTCCTCCACCGACGATTCCCCCTCTTCCTGCAATTGGAATCAATCTACTCATGTCCCACTCACTTTTACGCACATCTCTTCCAAAGGTTTATGCATTCACCCCCGTTCTTCTCGCACTCCCAGCCTTACAGCCTGTGCCAACTATACCTCCCCAAATATCTCTACCAAATACTTAATTCCTCTAAACACTACCCTATGGCTTTGCTCTTCCACCGGACTTACTCCATGCTTATCTGTTGCTACACTTAACAAGACCAAAGAAACATGTGCTCTTATCCTCCTCACACCTCGAGTCATTTATCACACTCCTCTACATTTCTTTGAAGCCTTTGATCACACGCAAGAAGCTATTTACCTCCACAAACGCGAACCTATTACTGCTGTACTCACTGTCACTTCCCTCCTAGCTGCAGCTGGAGCTGCCACTGGTGTTGCAGCTCTAGCCACACAAGCATCTGCCCTCCAAAACCTCAGACAAGCAGTAGACTCTGATATCATCTACCTCCGTGATGCAGTCAAATACCTTAAAGACTCTCTTAATTCTCTCTCTGAAGTTGTCCTGCAAAACCGCCAAGGCCTTGACCTCCTCCTCCTTAAAGAAGGTGGCCTATGTGCTGCTCTAGGAGAAGAATGCTGCGTTTATGCTAACTATACCGGCTTAGTAGACTCTAGCTTAAAAGAACTTGAAAAAGGTCTCAACCAACGCCGACTTGAACGAGCCCAAACTGCCGGCCCCTGGGGCTTCCTGCAGCCCCTCCTCCCCTATCTCCTCCCGTTGCTAACCCCAGTTCTGCTCATCATCCTAGGTCTCACAGTTGGCCCCTGGGCCATTCGACGAATCATCCACCTTGCCAAAGATCATGCTGACAGTGTATTCTCCTCATTTGTCCAAATCCATTACCAACGTCTCGTTGCTTCTGATTCCATTCCTCAATCTCGACCACATCCTCGCCCCCCTTCCCACCGTACTTCCTGCCTGTAAGCTGCTTACTGTAGAACTCCCTGACCGTAGCCGCCGGCACGGGTTTGTTTCCCTCGGCGTAAAGGGCTTGGGTGCACCCCCTGCCCCCCTTTATTGCTATACGTCAGAGAAATTTTGCAGTTAAGTTAGCCACAGTGCTATCCACCCCAAAAAGCAACATCAGGTTAGATATTTCATCTAGCACTAGCGCGTACCGACCCTAAGGGCTATACATGCATCCTGATCAAATGCTATGTCATTTGCCCTTAGCCAGTCAATTCTGCCCCCTCACCCCTCGTCCTCCCCAGAGATACTCTGTTTTCATCTACTCTCCCTTAAAAAACAGAAGGAGCAATTGTTGCTGCATCCCTTCCCCCAGCCTTTGTTATCTCCTTCCTCCAGCCGTTGCTGTCCTTCCCGCCAGTCCCGCCCACGTTGCCAATATATAATCTGCCTTCTTCCCTGGCTACTGCCTACCTCATAGCCACCTGCACAACTCCGCCTATCCACTACCGCCCCATAGTTAACCCGCCCCAGCTCCTGCCCCTCCCTCTACCCAACCCTATATAACCAAGTGTATTTCCGCAATAAAGCAGACTTGTTCCTGCGCTCAGGCTGTCTCCGTGGTTTTTACCGTGCATCCCCCACGCCTGGAGAACCTAGGCCTACGCGCTGGCCTAGGGGCTTCCCGCCGAGCCGTGGAAGGCTGCCCGGACCTCGTGGGCCGCTAATCACTGCTAGCGAGCCCACATATGTGGAATCTAAGCCCCCTCTCAATTTAGAGGTGGAATGGACACCGCCATCCCAGGGTCCTCAGGATGGAGGAATAAAATCTGGATTAGAGTGGACTTACTGGTATTCTACTATAGAATTATTGTGACTCTAGCAATGGAAGAAATTATATCATTGATATGGAGACAGTGGCCACAGGAGTTGCTGAGGGCAGGAAGAGGGAAGAAGAGGTGTAAAATGGGGTCATTTTTGGGACTTGGAGTTGCCCTGAGTGATATTGCAGGGACAGATGCAGGACATTATATATCCTGCCATAAACCACTAAATGGACTGGGAGAGAGAGTAAACTACAATGTAAAGTATAATCCATGCTGTGTAGCAGTGCCCCAAAATGTATTCATCAAAGGAAATGAATGTGCCACACTGATGAAAGAGGTTGTTGATGTGGGAGGAGTGTGGGGGGTTGGGGAGTGGGGGTATATGGGAACCTCTTATATTTTTTAATGTATCATTTTGTGTGATCTCTGTGGTCTTTTTTAAAGATTTTTAAAAAGTTACATCAAAAAAACAAATAATACAGTGATACATGGGAAAAATATAGCTAACATGACTTATAGACTATAGTTAACAGTAATATTGTAATATTTTTGTAGCAAGTGCAAAGAAGACAAAATACCAGTGCTAAAGGTCAAAAAATGTATATGGGGGGAAGCAGGTATGAGTCAATTGATTGGGTTCCCGTCTACAGCATGGGAGGCCCTGGGTTCTCATCCCAGGGTCTCCTTGTGAAGGCAAGCCGGCCTCCACCCACGGAGAGCTGATGGCCTGTACCCATGGAGAGCTGATAACCTAGGCCTGCGGAGAGCCGACGGCCCACACCCACTGTGCCCATGGAGAGCTGACAACCCATGCCCGCAAGAGCTGACGGCCCACACCAGCAGAGAACTGGCACAGCAAGACAACGCAACAAAGGGAGACAAGCAGACACAGAAGAATGAGCAGCAAATGGGCACAGAGAGCAGACATCAAAAAGCAAGCCGCAAAAGGGGGGGTAATAAATTTTTTTTTTAAGTATATGGGATTTAGTTTTATGAGATGTGAATATGACCAAGCATTTTTTTTTCTTCATTAACAAGGAGACCTTGGTCGTGTCATTTTACCAGTCCGTGCTCATTTATTTATATTTCTGAACACTGGAGAAACAATTGAATTGGCTTTTAAGATTAAATAAGATTAATGGGCCTGGACAGAATTTTTTAAAAGTAATTCTTCAGCAATTTGTTAAGCTGCCTTTTCTCTATTATTTTATTATTTGAAGTTAAAATAAAGTTAAATATTTGTGGGGATAAAAAAAAAAGAAATCACATAGTTCCTAATCTATCTGTGGATTCCCAATGGATAGCCTCCATGGAGGCTAAGAATCCTTGGTCAACTACTACTCGCATAAACCATCTGTTTTGGTGATAGAAAACATACCAGGATTAAAGCTCATCTTGGCATCGTTTTGACTGCTTTGAGCCAGCTCTCAAACGTATCCCTTAAAATGGACCATGCATCTGGTTACTGGCTTCTCTCCACTCATAGGTGCTCCCTGTGGTACCAACCTCAGAACCTGACTTCAAGTTCCAGGGTCTGCCACTATTTCCCATCATGCCATGCCAGGTTCCCTGATGGAGCTTTTAACATGTCCCTCCAATTGTAGTTTTCCTTTCTGAGGTCAAGCAAAAACCATGGTTGGTCAGAGAATATTATGCTCTGTTTTCCAAGCTCCTTTGTCAATCTTCCAACTTTGAGACTGCTTTTTCTATTCAGAAGTTATAACTTGAAAGACTTCTCAGTTGAACCCTTAGTATTTTACCTTCCTTTTCCATGAATCCTCTTTAACATATCAACAAA